>NC_133896.1:85368884-85669268 GCF_964199755.1 Larus michahellis | reverse complement strand
TGTATGGTTTTGTTTCATGCTCTTTGGGCAGCCCCCCTCTGCCGAGGATCATCCTCTCTGACAAAGATAAATTGCCCTTGCCCACTGTAGCTTTAGGTTTTAGTTACAGCTGGGATATGCTGGTAATCCTGAGGTACAAAATCATCTTCTGAATATATTGCAGTTAACTTCAGTTGTATAAATCCAAGCATTAGCTGGATACTATAAATAAGCAGGATGTGCAAGGAGGCCAAGTTGAAAATGTGCAGGAACCATGCCTTTTTTCTTTAATGCAACCCCAAAGTTGTGCTACGTTTCATCATGTATAATATTTTTCATCTGAAAAGGAAATCATACGCATGTGCTTTGTGGCTGTAGTAATTAACTGGACATAATGAAGCGTTAAATTTCACACTTCAGAGAAGTGGTCGGGTGAGGATGGGTAAGTTTTTGTCAAATTTTTTTGCTTTTAGTCCTTTCTTGGAGGTAGTTTTCTGCAAGATTGGGTAGTGAGCATAAATACATCTGGTTTATATTATATGATGGCTGTACTTTGGCAATGGAAAAAGATGGCACTTAAAAAAAAGGAAAGAAGAATAAAAAAGAAAAGCTTGGCAACTACAGAATGGAGCAACAATTACAAGAACTACCTTAAAATTCCCAGGATTTGTAATTTATTTTTCCACGCTTGCATTTTTCTGATGTTGCTGATGTTAAAGGAGCGAGACAGAGAAAATTCAGTAGGATTTTACAAAGTACAGATATCTCCGTGAAACAATCTCCTTTATTCAGGTTGCCCCCACAGCAGCTGCTGCGATTAACATGTGGGTGGTAGCAAAAGGGATAGGAAGCAGGACTCATATGTTCACTTTAAAAAAAGGGATAGGAGATAATTCTTTTCTGTTGTTTTCTGCAGCCAGCGACCATGAAGTAATGAAGATGGTCTCCCCCTTAACTGCAGTCATCTATGGGTATAAGGCAGAAGTAAAATTAATGCAGATGTTTTTCAGAAACAGAGCCATGTGAGGCATCTTTGTGGTGGGAAAAGTTATTCAAGCCATCCAACAGTACCCAGTGATGTGTCACCTATTGCAGTCTCCATGCTTTTTTTCCTTTATATATTCACCAGTAAACACTCTTCCCCCCCCCAGCCCCCCCCGCCCCCAACATTAACATCAGGTGGTCCCAAAGTACAAAGACCTGAGACTCCACTCATGTGGTAGATATTTTCATCTTTGAGAAAAGTTGGTGGGAGTTGAGGACACTGAGCATCTGCCTATTTTTGAACAAGACTACAGGGTGTGACATGAGAGCACCTTCCAAGAGTGTAGTAAGTGATGCATCCCCTGGGGCTGTTTTTCACATCCTCTCATTCGGAGAGTGTAATGCTTCAGCCTTTGCAGGGCTGGGGGCTGGAAAGTTTGGGAATCATGCTTTCCCTGCAGCAGGGGCTATATGACAGTACCCCCAGGTAGCTCAGCAACTTAGCTGACTTGAAATAGAGCACTGGAACAAAATACGTTCTGAGTGATTTTTAAGTAAAAGCTAATGTGAAAATGTGGGAGCTTGAACCAATGTAAACACATTAAATTTAAAACGATTTTCAAATGTAGTAAAGAAAAAAATAGCTTTCCTGCTCTTGAAATTCCTAAAGGACACATTTTTCCTTATGAGTCACGATTTAATTAGATTATATTTTATTAGACATTCTTTACAAATTTTAAAATACTGCTATTATACATGCACAAAGGAAAATCAGTTTGAACAATTGTATGTAGGCATTCATTGAAGTCAACCACAAAACAGGAACATTTTATGTCAGTTATCAATGTACTTGATATGTATATCTAAAGTGCATTATGTTACAAAAAATATAGAAAGTCAGCAGCACCAAGATACTTTCACAAAATAAATACACCAGTCAACAAAATAAATTATGGTAAATGTGACAATAATAATTGTCTTAGCCTTAGCAAAAAAAAAAAAAAAAAAAAAAAAAAGAAAATTCACAATAACCAAATGTGCAGTTTCAGAGAGCAATGGGGGGAAAAGGTTTTATTCTGAGCATTTACAATATTTACAAGTAATAAATATTTTAATACTTCCCATATGTTCACTATTACAGAATACTGCAATATGTCTTCCAAAAATCTCTTGCTGAAAATGTCAGCGCCTCCTGCAAAGAAAAGAAGGACAGAAAAAATATAAAAATTAATTTTCATTCCAAATACAGGGACACAAAATTAATAGCAAGAGTGACATGGACTATAACAAGTGTACATTGCTCGTAAATATGTGCAATAATAGGGCAAGAATGCTACAGTTTTAGACGTCTTTTCAAGACCTCTACTATATTTCCTTTGATGCAACTCAGGTAGCTGTATGAAGACCTGCAGTTTGTCATGACACTGAGGCCATCTATTCCACTCTACTGTACACTCAGAGAAACAGGAAGGGGCTTTAGTTTTCTTTAGAGCCTTATGCAAGAAGATTCCCAAGTGCTACAGGTAGAAAAATTGTATCAACATATAATAAACATACCAAAAAAAGTACAGTTGGAGAAACGAGAAATTTCTTTTGAAGGTAAGAGAAAGAAAGTCCTTATTGAGCACTGTGGCAATCGTGCCCCTGCTCTGTTAACCGCTTGGGTGTGGTGTTGGGCTTTTTGCTGGCATTACAACAGTCTCCCGAGGCTTATTTGGTCTATCTTTTGCACTGAGAGGCCACCTGTTAGACAAGGGTCTGTTTACTGTAGAGTTAAATATTTCTATGCTGTCATGAATACGAGTAAATGCAGTACTCGTACAGTAAAGGCTGCTCAGGTCTGGAAGTGAACTGCCCCTTGATAGCGTGTCTCTTTAAGTGCTTGATTGAATTGAAAGACTAGAGTCCTGAAACTTTCTTGTCCTGAAAGACTAGAAATCCCCTCCATGAGCCATGGAGCCTTCATGGTCCTGAAAGAAAACGAGCATCTCGTCATGTTAAGCTCTGACTCCTGTTGCATTCAGTCAAAGCTGAAAGAGTCAGATGTATACAATTCTAAGATGTGGGAGTTTTCGAAGGGATGCTGTCAGCCTGGTGTGAGTTCTGCACTCCTGCCTTCCTTGTGAAGGCATGAGAACAGAAGCAGAGCCTGCTCCTATCCTGGCAGTATATTTCTTATACTACGATGTTATTTTAAGTTACTTCTTAGCGGTGCCGCAGAAAATGCTGAATGGTTGGGCTTTTTTCCCTTCTGTCCCTGTGAACAGCACGTTTCTGTAACGCACGTTGGTTCCCTGGGAAACGGCTATAGGGTGGAATGCGAAACTATAGGATGGAGCGTGATTCGCTCTGTTGCTGGACTGATCGCCGAAGCTGTGGGTAGCGTTCCACATGGCAGACGTGTGTGGGCGTGAGACACACACAAAAAGCAAATCCTTGAGAGTTTAAGAGGGTTTTTTTTATGTGCACATTGAATATGAGACTAAATTTAGAATTAGGGAGTCTACTCATTCGAAAGGTTTCTTAGGAAATTAAGTAATAACAGCTTAATTGAATTGGAATGGGAATATAGCTGGAAAGTCCATGAGAAAGTCTTTTTTAAGTGCCTGGAATGGAAAGCCTAGCATGAAGCTCCCCCCTAATAATTAGCTAGTAATATTAGGGTGTATTCAGGCTACATTACAATATGTATAATAATGGCACACAGTTCATACAGTGTGACTGTATATGTGGGTCTGCATTATGCAGGCCTACTTTTAAGAGGTTGACATATTCATTTTGGCTTGGATTTTAGGCTTTGTTTTAGAGTTTAAGCTAAGCCACATTTTGACAATGGGCTCTGTACTAATGACTACTTGCAAGCTGCTTTGTGTGATTTGGTCCCAGATTTTGCAAGATTGCCTTCTTTTATGAGATACATCCTGTTGTAAGTCAAAAGATCTAGAGAGCACATTATTTTTGGTCTTTTTTTCTGACCTAAACCAAACATTTTGAGACTGAGATTGTGCAGAGGGAATTGGCATGAGGATTTTAGTTCAGTGTGTTGAGCAGAAAAGAAGCACAGAAGGGAAAAGCAAGCTTAAACTTTATCTTTGTACTTCCTTGACATTTGCCCTACTGCTTTATGTATAGCCACTCCCTCACTAGAAAATGATGATGGTTCTCCTAAGCTGCAGCTAGCCGTAGGGGTGCTACAAAAGCAGCTTCTATTCATGTAGCATGTGGAAATCCTGTCTGCACACACCTTCCTTGTCCCCCACCCGCAGATAGAGCAGAAGTTCCTGATTCAGCTCAGGACAGCTGAGGATCCAACCTCACTCAGATGTGGTCATCCCTCCATCTAAAATGTGCTTGCCCACCTTGTGCCAACAACTGCATAGACAACTGCATTGAACCTGGCTCCCCCTAAAGTACATGTCAGGGAGTTGGGACTTGCTTTCATTTAAAGTTTAGAAATTATATCTTTTACCAGCCTACTGGGATAACTACAAGCTCATATACTAGCAGTTCTTAAGAGCTGAACCAGCACATTATGCTCTATCCTTGTGAAAGGGGAATTTTGTTTTCCTGTTTTATTGCTCCTCTTTGTTTAATCATTTTCAATTAATTATCTAAAATACAGGTCCTCTTTAGGAATCTGTTTCTTGCCCTGGAGAAATACTGCATCTCGGGCAATAATATCAGTAAGGTAAAGTTGGAGATTGCCTTCAGCAGTCTGGGCTCCACTGTAAGGCTGACTGCCTTCAGCCATCCAACCATACTTGAAACAGAAAGGCTGAACTAGGAAAATCAACAGGGTTGTACCTGTTATTCTTTTACATATCCAATTGGATATACAACCAAAGACAGAGTAGTAAGAAAAAGAAATAACAGCCAAAATGTCTATGTGCCAAAGACATGCTATTTATTGGCCACCACAGTTCCTCAACACCTGTTGAAACATCAGGTGACTCCTGACTGCAACATGCCTTTCCTAAGGCGCTGAGACAAACCAACCTCTCGTACTTCACCACTTACTGCTACAGCCATGCTAACCGGTTTGTGGTGTGGGACACAGAATGCCTAGACCTAAAGGTCCGTAACTCCTGTTGATGCCAGCAGAAGTTGAGGTGATGGAGCACATTGCAAACTATGGCCCGTGAAGCTTAACCCAAGGCTGGATTTTAGTCAATCCCACAGCTGGTGCCTTTTTCTAAGGGATTTACTGTGAGCAAGCGGCACTTCTCTTATGTTCCTATTCTTCCAAAGTGAAGGGGAGGAGAAGAGAAAATGGTGGAGTTTTTGCTGTTGTAAATGCAAACATTTAAGGAGAACTGAGGAGTGGACTCCTTCGCTTAGTCTGCAAGTGTGCGGATTTCCACTCAAGCTGAGATGGCTGCAAGTGGATGAGTCGCTTGGGGCACCTGGGCTGAAGTCTCCAGCTCGCCACTGCCCTGAAAACCCTTCATTGTCATACATGAGGGAAGCTCGTCTCTCTCCAAAAGCAGTGCTCAACATTTTTCAGCACCAACGTAATTGTTTCACGAGCTGGTAAAAAGATGGAGCTGAATTAAAAAGTCCTAATGGCAGGGAAAATTTTATGGCGAAAGGCTGGTCCGCATTGTTTGCAGATATTACTAAGAGAGAAATTTTCCGTGTTCTCCCCTAAGGTTAAACAGTAAAATGAAAAACTGTAAAGTAAGGGTAGGAAAGTTGCCAAAAAGGGGAGGCGTTGAGAGGGAGGAAAGAAAACTTCGCCATTTTATAGATGCAGTGCCTTAAATAAAACTCAAAGCTTTCAATCTGCTGGGGCCCAAGTGTGGGACCAAGATCTGAAGTGAGAGACACCACGGTTTAAACAGGAAAGGAAATTTTAATGGCCACGATGTGCTTTCTTTTTGCAGAAATGTCTTTACTTGCTACTCACTCAGCTTCAGGAAGCTCATTTTGTCATGGGAAAGAACGACTTTGTCAACAGTGCAAAGTGTAAAGGGTACTTACCTCCAGAAAGCACCTTGAGACTGTGCACTGCTTGAAAAGCCACTGCCCAGTTATGAGCATAAAGGTATGCTATTACTCCAGGCTTGGGTGAGACCTCAGCCTAGCACACCAAAGGATAACAATTTCAACAAATATATGGTATGCCCCCCAAAAGGATGTAGCAGGATTACCTTAAAGTGTGATTATGTGTAGTAACAGAGTTGTCCAAGAGTGGGCTCTCGGTCATGCCACTTCCGTACATGCCAGAATTTAGCCAAGTCGAGCGGGCTCGCCTCTTTTTCTTCTCTTGTTCCTTACGTTTTCCAGGCTTTGCTTTCTTTTTCTTCCCCGATGCCTTCAGAGGCTGCTCCTTGTAGGTCTGTGATTTGTTTGTCTCCTGAGTTAGGTATCTGCCCTCATCTTCACTACCAAATCGGACAGGGTAGTTCTTCGTGTTGGTAGCAGGCTTAGGGTTAGGTGAAACCTCTGAAGTTGCACGGATTTCTGCAGTGTTGACACCTTCAATTAAATTTTGAAGGAATATTCTTCTTCGTAAGTCTTGGATTGACTTGCCCTTGTCATGCAACAGCTGGTGCTCTGATACAGCCCGTTTGCTAAAGAAAGAGAAGAGAGGAGGGGAAAAAAAACTTTTAGGATTTGGTTATTGCCCAGTACTTGGCAGAGTTCTCTCCACTGGCAGTGGCAGCCACAGTGACCGTGTACCAGCTTTCAGGCTTGGAGACATCCAGTTAAGTCAGACTGCTGGAACAAGTCCTGCTTCTCAGAGTAGCTGCTCCCTACAGAGAAGGGAAAGACCTAAGCGGGTAATAATTCTCAGCTGACCGATCATACACGACTGGACCTGGAGTTGGATTAGTCACTGCTCTGTTCTAGGAAAGTACTACATCTCTTAATATATCACACTTCAGGCAGTAAAAGCAGGAAGACAGTTGTCAAAGATAGGAAAACTAAAGGGCCAGATAATGGAGCACTGCAGTCAAGCAAGAGAAGGAATAACGAGTACTTTGTACTGAAGCCGGAAGCAGTGTTTATACAGCATCATTCTAATAATTTTCTTCTGCTCAGTAATGTGCTTCAAAAACATAAATGAATAAATAAAAGTGCATTTCATTTCTAAATTTAAATGAGTACTATTGCAGGAGCATAATGGAAAAATGTTCAAATTTGGGCACCTTAAACGTAGGCACTTGAGTCCATAACGAGCTATCCAGAGAGGCAGCAGCCTGAGCATCAGCAGAGATGAGCCTCAACCACTCCTGTTGATTTTACTGCGTGGCCACTTGTGTCTAATTATAGTTTTAGATGCCTTTCTAGTATTCCATTAAGCAAGAACTTTTGGGGCCAAATTTCTTGTCTGCTGTGCTCTTTGAGTTTTATGCTAGCCCTCTTCACTGGATCTTCTTCAAGAGCATCCTGGTTTGTTTGAGTAGGTCCCTGGTACTTTTCCAGAGTTCTTGACCTTTTGGTTCACTAATCTCTGTCCTGTTTTCGAGGAACTGGGCGATGGTTAGCTATACGTCTTTTAGAGATAGATGTTGTTCTAGCAAAGAAGGTATGAAACATCTGAGGAAAGAAGATACAGGTGGCACCTGGGTAACACATAACCGTGAGAAAATACATGCTTTTTCCTTGATGTAGGATAGACGCAGAGCTGCACTGTGAACCACAGAAAGCGCAAGCTGGGATTTTAGCTATGTTCCCATGAATGCTGTAATACAGTTTATCCTTCCAATTGCCCTACTTCAGTGTGCTGAGATTGGCTATGTATCCTCTCATCTTGCATCGGGGTACTACATGTGACTGGATTCTTACTGGCCAAAGAAAATGAATTCACTGCCTTGCCTGTCGTATAATCATTTGGTCAGTTAGCTGGATAAGAAGTTGTTTCTGCATGTGGGTGAAATGGGAGAAGACACAGAACTGTGAGTGAATATTCCTTCCTTCCGTCCCTAATTATCCTGCTATGTTACCAGGTTTCAAAATGTGGTGGACAAAGACAGTATGCTAAATGATTGGGAGTGTTCTGTAATTTATCTTTGCCGGTCCCTTCAGCCAAACACTTTAGATTTGTGGTGGGATCAACAGTAGAGCTATTTGAAACTGGCAACTTCAAGTAGCATTGGCTTAAGAGCATCCCCTTCACTTTTTGTCTTTGTAGAGCTGCACTTTTTGAGTATTGGGTTCAAGTGACGGGTTCAAGTGATACTACGTCTCTGCTACTCAGTGTAAAATTCAAACAGCAGCTTTCTCACATTCTACAACGAGACTACAAGACGACTGTTGTTTTTGCATGAAGTGATACAGCAGGGATACTTGCTCAAAATCAGGCCTAGCTATACTCGCGTTTTTGAGCACATATTTGACCAAACATTGTCTATGTTTTAAGCTCCCCCAAAACAGTTTTGGGTGACTTCAGACTTTAGGACAAGTGTTTTGTGCCCTTCAACTCAATGTCCCTAAGCAAAAAAGCAACGTGATACTGCTGCGTTGAACCCATATTGTCTCATTATCTTCAGTGCAGCTGTGACCACTAACCGAAGCTCAAGATCTCCCCCAGGAGAACGTTTTTGACCAGTGCACTCCTTGAAGCTCTCCGATAGCCATCTCTAACAACCTTCTGACTAAGGTCAGTCTGATTTGCAGGTATGCTAAAAAGCTAGCATACCTCGGACTCCTCTGAGTGGCATACTTCTGTGCTGCTTGTCAAGCTGTCCATTGTGGCTCACGTTACACTCCTAGCTTCAGTAATCTATTTTCCCAGGATATTTGCATGGGAAATGCAGTTCTCCTTTCACTCTCCTAGTTTATAAAAAGCGTACAAAATCTTGGTGCTTTACTGAGTTTAAAACAGTACATCTCATATGTGATGAGCAAAGCTTTCCTACTGCCTCTTGTAAACTACCAAGGATAATTCCTTTTATCACAGACAACCTAAAGCTGCCTTAATCCTGTAATGTGTATTTGGTCAATTTACCCACTGTGACAAAATCTTGAATCTCTAAAGCCTGTTATTAAAGTCCTCTTGATTGAAAAGCTATTCCATTTTACAGACCCGAAACCTAAAGATTTGGTTCCAGTACACACAAGGCAGTCAAAGAGCATTACAAGATCTACATCTTGTGTGAGTGTGCATTTCCAAAATAATGCAGGGATTGACGTGTGAGGGGTTAGTGTGCCAAAGAGGGTGGGTTTCTGTTTAAATGTCTGTATGATATTTAGCATCAAGTCTGGCCCCAAATAACACTCTGCTATTCCAGATGATTGTATAACATTACGTAGTGTTATATTTCACATGACTTTTATTACTCAGCCAGACTTAAGGATTACATTTTGCCTACCAATTTCCTTTGTATGCTCTAGATCACAAATCTTCTTAAAACAAAGAAGATGTGGTAGATACGTATCTCTTTGACCTTCTGCCTCCTTCTGCCTCAGTTATTCAAACAACTCCTGTGTTTGTAAATCAGGGAAAAATACTTGCCCAAGAAGGCTGATGTAAGAAGTGCTTCATAATGGAGATATCAACAATATCTCACCCACACACTCAGAGTAGGAAGGCAATGGAAACTGGAATGATTGCATTCACATATTGGGTACGGTATGTAAAAAAATATTAGGCTGTTAGGGTTAAGATGACCCACTAGAGGTCCCTTCCATCCTTCTATAAAATGTGCCTCTCATTCAAGGAAAAAGTCTGACCCCAAACCAAGTGCAGTAAATGCTGAGCTTACATGTGGTAGGCACTTTTGAGAGAAGGATGTTGATGGTTTGTATGTCACCAGGGTGTCCAAACTAATTACGGTATCCAAGTACACTATGCACATATGGGACTTAGTGTCTCATCATGGGGAAAAGAGTAGAAATCCAAGACTTATGACTATTCTGACTTCATGTACTTCCAGGTAAGCTGTTCTTTCCAGGACCATGCAGTCTTCATTTTTTTTCACTGGCTATCTAGCGTCACTGAGAGGCAACATTCTTTAAGCAACAACTTTCTGCCTCAGAGTTGCTCTTATTTAACCGTTGTTATCCTTAACTATTCACATTGGGTCTGATCATAAGTTCAGCAAAATAACTCATCTCTCGGTCTGGATTTTGCAAGACCAAGTGCCCTTGCCACTGTCTCCAAAGGGAGTGAAAGCAGCTCAACCTATCTCAGGGTTAGAAAAAATATTTTGAACAGATATGGAGACATGATGCTGCAATATCTGGGCATGCTGATAAAAATATCTAATTTCATTTTGAGGCATTACTGGGTTTCTCAGAAGTTCTTTAGCAGCTAAAGCATTTCTATAACAAATAATATGCCTGGCATTCTTTTCTTGGGCTAATTTGCCATTGCTTTCCATGGGAGATTTTCCTCAGTAAAGTCTGTAGAACTAGGCCTATGTCATTTTGATTATTTTTGCATGGCTATAATAACGTGCTTCAGTATTTTCATCCGTTACTGGTTTAAGCCTTTGACTGAAAAAAAAAATATCTCTAGGCTTAAGTGAGTTATTAACCATTAACTCTAGGAATGGTTTGTGGTGATATTAAAACAGGACACATGTTTGAGTGTGGTGTCTGTGTTTGTGCTGTACCCACAAACAAAACTACGTGAGTGCCACTAACTGACAGCTAACTGGTTTCTTCTGTGTGTTTTACATGCCATAGCAAAGAGGGAGCTGAGAAATGCATTTTGACTGTTTAGCTTCCACTTTATTTTCCCCCTGTCAGAATGGAATGGGGATGTTGGGAAGACCTCTAATCCTGACCTTTAAAAACAAGTGTTAGAACAACACTAGCTTCAAAAAGAGAAAGAGTATTTCTTAGCAAATCTAACTTTTTTAAAAACAGATTTGGCTTAGGTCCAATTCAGAGTTTCCTAGCCAAGAAAATACAGCATTTGACTGTACTTCGATTATTTTCAGGTTTTTTTTATTTCTGAAACTGAAGTTTGGTTCCTCTGTATCCCAAAGAAGAAAATAGTCTCAAATGAAATAAATAGCTCAACAAGAATTTGCAGGAGTACAAAATAGCTAAGCATTAATGGACTGGGAGGAATTATCAGCAATAACATGTTCTACACAATTTGCTGTAGGAGATTTGTAATAGCTGTCTGCCTGGTGCCAAGGTTTAGGTGTGTCTGAAGTCACTTCACCTGGGGGATTTTTTTTTTTGTTGTTGCTTAAATGGCAGAGGAAGTGCTATTTGGAGATCTTGTCCTTATGTATGTAATCAGTTACAAGGAAACCCATCTGAAATTCAGTTTGCTGTGTCATGTTTCCCAATAAGTTGTGATTGGATTTTCCAATCCTCTTTCTCCAACCTGACTTCCTTTTGAACTCAGTAACAATACAGCCCTCCACAGTACGACTGAAGTGTTTCTTCCTTAGAAAATCTGATGCAAGTCCAGTGAAAGCCAGTGAGTTAGATGTGTGAGACAGCTGCCTCTACATCAGCCCAGTGGCTTCTCTTCTGCACTTTGCATAGCGGTATTAGTATAAACCATGTTGATTATTTTGGAAAGAGCAAAAAGGTCATTTCCTGAACAGACTCTCTTAAGTTACATTATCATTTATCAAAAAAAAAAAAAAAAACAAAATGCGTCTGCGTACAAGTCAAATACTGGACTCTCTTTGGATTATTTTTTTTTTCCTGAAACGGCAGAAATCCAAAGAAATTGTTCAGTACTTCACTTTCATGACAGCCCTCACTACTGTGCGTTTTCCCCTACCCTTATCAATAATGGCCGCATGCCAGGGCTGAAAAAAGTATACGGTACTTAGTGTAACATACAGCACTTTGATAAAAGGGGATGCTCTCTACCTGGACCTTCCCAGGGAGCAGAAAGGTGCAGGGGCAGCAGCGCATGCTGGACAAGCAGCCAGCTGCACTGCTGCTCTCTTCCCTCGGGAGACCCTCAGATTTAACATCTCCCTCCAAAGAGCTTTCCCCAACAGCTGAAAAGCGCTCTTTCCCTGCCCCAAACGCCCTCTGCCCATGGCTTGGGCACCCCGCAGCGAGCACCTGGGGCAGGTAACCCGGAGCCTCTGCGCTGCTGGAGGCTGCAAACCTCCCCCCGCCCCGGGCTGCTCCCGCCGCCCGCCCCGGCGCTGCCGGCCCGGGGGGCCGGGGGCCGGCCGCTTCCCTCCCCACCCGCACCCGGAGAAGAAGAAAGCCAGAAAGAGGAAAGAAAAAAAAAAAGAGAAACTCACAGTCTGCGGCTGATCCCCTCTACTGATCTCCCGTAAGAGGGCACGGAATAACTCAGCAGAAACACTGCGAAACTCCACTGCTGGAAGAGTTTAGTGAACATTGTATCCTCCGGGTCTTAAAACCTGCAAAGAAAGGGAGATCAGTCCCGAGGGACACATGCGCCAGCGCCGTCCCCAAGCAGTCCCTGCTTTCGGCTCTACCAGCTCCGAGGTTGTGAAGGAAAAACAAACTTTCGGAGCCCTCGGCAGCGGCTCACTTCTTCCAAACTTCGCTCCGTCTCTCCCCCTTGCTGCCTGCCTCTCCCTCCTTCCTTCCCTCCCTCCCTCCCTCCCTCTCTGTCTCTCTTGCCCGGAGGCAAGATCTCTCTCAATATTAGTTCAAAAATCATCTAGCTCATATTTGAGTCGGGTTAGAGAGAGCGTCCGTTTGTCTCCCCGAGCCCTCTTCAATTCTGGTCCTCTAAGCGGCTGTCTCAGGGCTTTCAGTTGCAAGCGAAGCCCTCTTTGCAGATAAGGAAAGATTCCCAAAAGTCAGCTCAGCTGCCCTCTTCTTTGTAAACACAGGCGCGGACAAACACACACACACACACACACACACACACACACACAGATTCGTCGGGGTGTCGGGGGTGGGGGGGTGGGAGAGCATCTATACATCTGTCTTGAAGTATACCTCTGGGAAAAAAAAAAAAAAAAAGTCAGGTTCACGTCCTCTGCTTCCGGAAAGTTGGGTCCAGAACAGTGACAAGGAAAGTGAACTCAAGCAGAGAGCGCTGCCCAAGTCGGAGAGCCCGAGCGGTCCGAGAAGAGCGGTAGCCCGGGGAGGCTCAGGGGCTGGGAGTCATGCTTGGCTCTGCAGGTTGGATTGGGCTGGAGCCTGCGATGTTCACACGCTCCGAAGCAGCTTCTGGGAGACCTGCGGGAGGACGGAGGGTTTTTGCAAAGAGATGGCGCCCTAGGAACATGTGCGGAGAGAGCGAGAGGCCGGGCGGGATACCCACAGGCAAAAAGGAGACTTAGAAATCAGCGCTTCCCGGGACCGGAATCAAAAAGAAGCGAAGAAAGGGAAACACCCGACAGACAGCACATGCACTCAGGAGACCCTAAGGACTCCGGCCAAGCTCTTCGCATCTTCTGCTCCTCTCTCTCTCCCACTCCAGCTCTCCCTTTTTGTGTTTACCCCTAGGTCAGCGCCTCCCCTGCCGTACCACCGTGGAAAGGGCGATCCCCGCATCAGCGGGGACGCTTTTTAGATCAAGCCCGAAAGCCCAGCCTGCGATCGTTGCCGCCTCTCCTTTCACACACCTACCGTTGTTCGTCGCGGTTCCCCTATTAGCTGGAGGGTTGATTCCTAATGATGTTAATTGTACGCTAGTGAAAGGGGAGGGGGGGCTAAGGGGGAGGGCTGGGGGAAGGACTCGCAGTCTATGAACACAGGCGCTCCTGGCCAAAAAAGTAGATTAGTGGAAAGTTTTCTCCTCCTCTCCCTCTTTCGCCTTCCACTTCTCCCTCCGTCAATCTGGCCAGGGCGTTGCAAATATCTGTGTCAGGTTGGGCTGCCGTGCGAGGCGGGCAGCGGCGCGGGGCTGCGGAGGCAGCGGCGGCGGCGGCGGCGGCGGCGCCCGGAGCGGCGGGAGCGCGGCCAGCGCCCCCCCCATCCCTGCGCCCCGCCGGCAGCCCCGCACCCCCGCCCCGACGGAGGGACCAAATTTTTCCATCACAGGAAAACACTTATGTAAAACCCAAAGGTAACACAGTCCGCCCCTTTATACAGCCTGCTTGCGCAACAAACTGTCGCCGGGTATTCCGAAGGAAGGTACCGGCAGAAAGCCCGGGGGTTTTGGTGCGCCCCTTGCCCCCACCCCCGGCGGCTCTTCCAAAGGGAAATGCTTTGCAAGCCAATCTCCTGTTTGACGGCAGAGGATGGGCACGCTGTGGCCCTGCCCAGGCGGGCAGCAAAAACCATCTGGGGACGCCGGCACCGTCCCTGTAGCATCCCGGGACCCCGCATTCCTCCGCGGCCGCGCACCCTCCGCGGGGCTCCGCTCCGCGCCCCGTCGAAACCTCCCCGGAGCAACCTGCCCACGGGCACCGCTGCTGCCCCCAGGTACGGAGGGTTCGCTGGTTTCTGCCACTGACAGCCTGATTTACAGCAAAAGCTTTGCCAACACCCTCACAAGCCGCAACAAAACACCGAGGTGTGCCGGCTGGTTGCTCCTTCCCATCCTCTCCCCGTATTAAGGAACACTTTCTGGAGAAAGTTTAGGCGCAAAGCAAAGCATTTTTCTACCTGCAGGTTATTTTTGCGTGCAACGACACTTACTGCCACAATTTAAAAGCCCAGCTCCTTAGCCAAATTTCATACCACATAGGCAAATAAAATCGAAAACCTAAGAGCTGAAATAGAAATCATGCTGAAAACATTAAATCGTTTATGCTGTAAATACATTCCCTGAACACCTGGTAGGCTATAAATTAAAATGTATAGCTAATAGGCTTCTTTGATTTACACTGCCCTTTCGACTAATTAAAAATAATTGTGACATCCCCTGAAAACAGCCCCCACACACTCATACGTCTGTTGCTGATGTTAAAGGTAAAACGTCCATCAAATATTTTTAGAATTTCCTTTCTTCCAGAAATAAATAAAAAAAAAACCCAAACCAACCACCCCAACCCTTACAGACTCAGGAAAAATAAATAGTCTTTATAAACTTGGAATAGTGCAGTTTTTTCACAATTTATTACTTCACCTTTTCCTTGAGTTACAGCCCTCTGTGCCTCTCAGAGATCACCCTGGCCAACAGTGGTTGATCTTCTCAGCAATCGCTTCCAAAACTATGTCCTATCCTTAAGAAAAAGAAAAAAAAAGAAGTGAAATAAATCAAAAAAGTAATACTTTTCAAAAGAAATCCAGCCCTACAGAGTTTTTATTCTGCCTGTAACAGATTAGTGCTAAATAAAGGGTGTTAAAAGCAGGTGCTTTTCTCCCTTGCTGCTCTTTTTATTGTGAAGAACAGAAGCTTCTCCTAATATATATAGTGAGGGAGACCCTTCTCTATTGCTTTTATTGAAAAGACCAAACTTGTGACATCACTAACCACCTTCCTATGGCTGAGTTTGCCTCATCTCTGCCTCAGTGGGCTTGGAAAAAAAAAATACAACCCAGCTATGGCTTTGCTAATATGGCAGGAACTGAGCAGTGCCAAACCCGTTTAGGAGACTTACTATCATACCATGATACCATGCCCTTCCCCCCCTCCCCCTACTCCCCCCTTTCTCCCCCCCCACAAAGTCTGTTTGTCATCTGCAACAACCGGCACAGCGCTTTTTCTCCTGCCACCTACACAAATGCTTAACCCGTGAGCAAACTCCTCCTGGTACCTAGCTTCACGCAAGCCTGAGCCCTCCTCCGTGGCGGGACGGGGCGAAAAATCCCCTCTAGCAGGGTTTAAACCCTCCTTTTCTCCGCCGGCGCGGGGGATGAGCTCCCGGGGAAGCGGCTCCCGGGAGGGACCCGCCGCCACCTGCAGCATCTCACCCCGCCGGTCCTTGCCGCTTCTCCCTGACAGGTCCGGGTGTTCCCTGCCCTCGGGGGCGGTGGGGGTGAGAGGATGAGGCTGGAGGAGAGGAAGGACCGGCGGAGCGATGCTTTGGCGCAGGTGTGGGGACGGGAATCGCGCCATCCGGCTTCCCCACACCTGCTCCAAAGCATCGCTCCGCGCATGGGGCACCCCCGGGCACGGCTGGTCCTGTGTCTAGGAGCGGGGAAAAGGCACAATTTTGTCCGTCTTTCACCTGCCGGGGCCTCGGTTACGGCAAGGTTCCTCGCCAAGGCGAGGAGCTTGCGGAGGCTGGTTGTTTTCCCAGCCGGGGCGCACGGAGGGTCCGGTCGTTTTGTTGGACCTGGAAAAGGCTTCAGCCGCGGGGAGGTGAGGCAAAACCCTGTGTTTGCCTTTCTGGGCAAGTCCTCCCTGCCGCGACAAGGCAAACCTTATCATTTTAGGTTTTCTTCCTCCCCTTTCTCCCCTCTTCTCGCCTCAAAGACAATGAGATTTTGGAGGGATGCCGCGCTTGGCTTCTGCCTCCTTTTTCCATACGTATAAACAGGCATAAATCAGCTTTCCTACGAGGAAGTTGACCTGGGAGCTTGGCTAGGAAGATAAGTCCCTGTTCCAGGTTTGGCACGTAATTCCCGAGCGGGGAATAGGGCCAGGGGCTGCGGGCGGGTAGGTGACCAGGCTCCCCCCAAAAGCCGCTCAGTAGAGAAACTTTCCCTTGAAAGAAAAGCAGACAAGTGGGACAAGTTCAGCTAATTGGGGAGGAGGTGACATTGTAGCCTTAGAGAGACAGAAGGAAATAATGACTAACCCCCGCCCGGTGCTAAATCCTCAGTTCTACAAACTTCCCATCCTTCACCTTTGTGAAGTTCTGCCTCTCCCTCCTCCCTCTTGTTTTATTCACAATAAAACTTTTTCGTCATTTCCCCTCCCGGTTTTCTATAACCTCAGTTGCACTCGTCCAGGGCTTCTGTTCAGACGGGGAGTTTAACCTCCCCAGTCTTCCCAGGGTGGAAAAAATGGTGTTCAGCAAAAAAAAGAAGAAAAAAAAATTACAAAAAAACCCCAAACAGGCGTGCAGACTGCTTGAGAGTCTGGTGGGGAAGGGAAGGGAGCGGCAGAACAGCGATTGCTGGACTCGTCCTGCGAGCACCAGAAATCCCCTGAGACTTGCACAACCCCTGTGATCTGGGAAGGTTCAAAGCCAGCGAACACAGCGCTCTGCAGGCGAGGTGCGAAGTCCCAGTGGTTTGGGTTTTTTTGTTTTTTTTTTTTTCAAAGCTCCCAGGGTGGTCTTGAGGGCATGGCTGTTATGCAGCTAGTAGCAAACGCAATTGCTTGCAGATTTAGGCAGACTTTCTAGCATATACTCATTCTTGCCCGCAACCTAGCCTTGTTGCGTTCTGCCGTCCCCAGCTCCCGTAAGGGTTGCCTTCCTCCCCCCTGACTCTCCCGCGGCTGTCAGGGGTGAGAAACTCCTCAGTCCACGTCTGACGCGGTGTAATCTTCTAATTGGGTGAAAAGATTGCCTGGGGAGAAAGAGAAAACCGTGTTTTTCCTCCCCATCAGCAAGACCCAGACGTGTCGTGGCACTCCCATCAGCGCACGCTGATCTCCTTTATTAAACAACGATAGAGTAGCTGAGCAGAGCTGCCTCTCCCACTCGAGAAGCAGCCGGAGCTCCCCAACTTCAGCTATTGACACAGACACAATGCGCGGTTTATTCAGACGACGTGCATTTAATTTAATGCGCTCGAGAAAGGGAAAAAAAAAAAAAAAAAAGAAAAAAAGAAAAAGTTGTGTGGAACTGAGGAGGGTTTTGCCAAATCTTCTGTCTGGTTCCTAGAATCCAGTAGACACCGAAAGGGAATAATTTTCAAATTTGAGGGCAAGGAGTCGGTTATTAATTCATCAAGCCTGTCCCTACTATCTATAGCCCCGCGGTGCCGGCGGCTGGCACCCCGCGGCGGCGGGGCGGGCTCCAGCGGGCGGCGGCGGCGGCGGCGGCGGCGGCGGCGGGGCCGGTGCGCCCCAGTGAGCTGTCCATGGTGGTGCGGGACCGGCCGCCCGCCACGCTCCGCTCCGCTCCGCTCCGCCCACCCCGGGCAGCCCCCGCCGCCCGCCCCGGCACCGGCACCGGCTCCGGCTCCGGCTGGGTGAGGAGCAAGGTCGCAGGCCGACACGTCCTGCGTTACCGTCTCCCTGACCCTTGCTTTTAAGGTGCAGTGATCCACCCGGCCGACGCGTGCCGTTTCTACTCATAAATGTACTCGAATCCTAAGCTGTGGGGTATGGTCAACCCGAAAGAAAGAGGCAGCTATTGCAGACCCCCGTTGAAAGGAGACTTAGCAAAAGTACACACTCCAAGCGTTCATGGCGCTTGAAATGCCGATAGTAACCATGCTTTCAATGATGCGCGTATTTTCATTTAGTCCTCTGCAACCTTAAGCTGTTAAGCTGCCCCTGTCTAGGTCTGGCCTTGACTTCATCTTTAAATATCTCTTAATATAGATTGGGCTGTTTTATTTGCTGTATTTTTGTGACTGAATATCTATTAAGTACCAACAGGAACAAAAATGTGTCTGGTCTATTTAACTTACACAAAACCATTACCAAGCTGGGCTGGCTGGAGAACAAGAATTCAATTTAAAGGAGGGGGGTGGGGGTAGAAGGATTGCAATTTGTTTTTGTGCTATGTTGGAACAAAATCCAGCCCTTTATAGACATTTTCCTGAGAGGAGACAGACTCACCTCCCGTCTTGGAATAGCTTAGTGGTTAGTGTACTCATCTGGGATTGTGGGACACCAGAGTTCAAGTCCTTCCCTTCTCTGATTCAGAGCCCTAATCCCTGGATTGTTGGCTTCTCTCAATTTCATCCCAGACCTAAAACCCTTTCCAATGACATTTGTGATGAATTGATATTTTCCAATGGGTGAAAAAAGAATGTTTAGTTAAGGAAAAATTCCCATCTGATGGTTATGCTGAGCAGCCTGGGATTTTTGATTAAAAAAGGAGAAGTCCAGACTGCCATCACACAACAATGGAAGGGAATTGCAATTAGTGAAAATAAGTGGTGTCCTAGGAAAAAGGAAGGAATCTCCTTCTTCAGTAGTGCACAGGGCTAGTGTGATTAAGGCATACTTTCTTTAGCTTTAAGTTTGCAGATTAATTTGAAAAAAAGAGGACTCTATGCTTCCCCATGGGCCAGAGGACTAGTATGGTTAAGGTATGCTTTCCTTAGATATAGTTTTGTTTGATTTTTTTTTCCTATTTCTTTAGCAACTGGAACACAGGAGAAAGTTGCACCTAGGATCATACCTAGCCTCACTTGACTTCCTAGCTCAGAAGGCAGGCTGCCTTTCCACACCTGGGCTTGTGGAAATAACTTGTTTGTGTGAAGCTTGAAGTCATGCCTATGAATCTGGACAGCAAGGTACCGTAACATGCTCTATCATGAGCATAGCCTTCATTTGCTACCATTTCTTAAATACATATCTTTGTTTTATGCATTTTATTTTTCATTAATCTAATTATTTTTTGTAACCTCCTTTCATACTACATTAATTATCCATTTTCATATCCCTAATTCAGTGGATATGGAACTGAACTGAACAAACTTCATCTTTAAACTTTTCCCAGAAGCCATGGGATCTGGTCCAGCTCTCACTGAAGCCAAACTGATTCTCTTCATTCACTTTATTTGGATGGTGGTCAGCCTGATGTCCCATAGGGTGCGAAGCCCAAGCTGTAATCAGCAAAGTGTAATGACCACCTGACTTGCTTTAAAGAGGCTATGCGCGGTGAAATGTAGCCTGTAGCGTTGCCCGTGATACGCTGCATAATCAGCTTGAAGCAAGCACATTTTTAGAGGAGCTTCAATTAACCCTTGCAGGTTAGGGTTCTAAATTTACTGGCTTATGAAATATGGAATTCAATTAACCTGAAGGAATAAATAAGGGTCAACTATGAAAGTTATATATTAGTTGTTATTTGTTTGTCCCAAGTTGATTAAACTGCTCCTTACATCATTCTAACACCTTGTTTTACACTGAGGTTAAGTTAATTGCTCCTTCATCTCCAGTTTTCATCTATTTTAAAACCAGAAACAATAATCTGTGTGTTTGGTCTGACCACTGGTGCCCTCCAAATTGGTCTAAAAGCTGATCTTTGTTTCTTAGGAATATTAACTGTTTTATCTCTATAAAAGGCTTGAAGCAGTTTCAGTGGCTGTAGGAGATGGAAGTCTAAAGGTGGCAAAAAGTCAATAAAGCAATATTTGGCTTTAGCAAGCCGAGGTGGCAAGGTCTAATTTTCTGCTAAAACCCAAAAAGTAGTTGGAGTTTTGGCTCTGAGCAGGACCGGACATTGATAGTCAGAGTTCCTGGGTTCTGCTGCCCTTATTGAAACAACTCTACCTTCCAAGCCCTTCAGATGACTTGAATCTTATACAGGTTCTTAAGCTGGCAAATGAGGGAATGACACATTGGAGTTTTCTAAGAGCAGCCCGTATGACTCAGGGGTGGCCTCAGTAGTCATAGCGCATGTAAAAACAAAGCAAGCTATACTTAGTGCTGGCTGAGGACAGCTCTAGGAAGGATCTGCAGGTTGCTATGCTGGCAGGACTGACATCCAAGATTGTAGTACACAGCCCTGACAAAGGGAGGCTGTATACATCATTTCAACCTGTAGATCAGAATAGCAGCAAGGGCTTGGCTTCTATTTTATTGGAAATATTTAAATTTCTCATTTGCTTTGCAGAATACCAGATTAGAAACAAAATCTTTAAGATGTTTTCCCATCTTTGTCCTGTTAGAGTATTGGACTTGCTGTCCACCTAACTGGACTCTCTCAAATAAGCCTTGCCCCTGAAGTATAACAAGCATGCCTAAAGTAACCAAAAGGTGTCTGCTTGATGTTGCTTTTTGGGAAGAGCCAGCAGCTGAACATGGAAATGTGACAAGCTTCTTGCTTCCAGCCATGGGTCAATTATCCGTTTTGAAATTATTAATACACACAGATAGAAAAGGCTCCTGGGCTTCCAACAAAGAAGGGCATGTGGCTATTTCAGTCCTTTTCAGAGACCCTCTTAGACCCTAGTCATTGCAGAAATCCTTCACATGTGCCCAGACCTGACAGAGCCCTTCCTTGCTTTATTATTTTCCATCTTTGAAAGCAGAGCACTAAAACTCCTACAAGAACCTTGTGCCAGGACCAGTAGAACCGAAAAACTGATGTTAAAATTGAGCTATCCCATTTGTATGGAGAGAAAGAGCTTGCAGGACCCAGGGGTGAATGTCAGACCTGATTAAATCTGTATGTTTTTTTGTTAACAATCCATGGAGTCACAGGCATGAATAGGGAAAAATTGTGCAACAGGTGGTAAGGCTTATCAGACGGCTGCTTATCACTAATTGCCCCTGAGATGCCTTTATCCTCTTTTCACCAAATATCACTATTTTTGCAACATCAGGCCAAAAGGTAATCAACGATAACAACAGCCTGGCCTGTCACAAAGGCAGGGTTTGTCATACTCGTCATTTCTATGGTTGCACTTACTGTCAGACCGTGGCAGACTCTCCCTCAACCACTTCTTTGAGGACACGGTCATAAACTCCTTTCATGAAACCAACCACTGTGCAGCCAGCATAAAGGGTTGGGTCGGTGTGGGGGAGGAAGGGAAACAAACTTTATTTCCAGTGACTACGGATATCAGAAATATCAGCAACCCATGCTGTGGAGGCCATCTGCACACTGTGCAATCTGTCCTCCCAACAGCTTCAGAGCAGGTGTTTTTTAATCAAGGTCTCCAGGTGCTTGTTTATGAAATACTTTGACTCGAGGGACACATGCGCAGTCTGAGGAGGAGTGTGATATCTGTACAGTCCTCTGGAATCCTGTACTCATTAGTAAGTAGTGATGATATGCTTGTCAACACCTATAGGAAAGCCAATTTGTACTAAATTATTTAAACCCAGTCAAACAATGATGATCTTATTTAAGTTGCAGGTGCTCAGCTTCAGGCCCAGGCTTGTGCAAGATGTTTACTTGTTATATCTCAAAATACATTTACTGGAAAAAAAAAAGAAAAAAACATGCATGTAAGAATGCATAAACCAGTGCCTTTGTTAAATTTTAGGCACGTTTTTCCATAAACACATAAAAGCTGAACTAAGACAGCCTTGTTAAGTTTTGCCAAGCATGGGGGTCTCCGAGATCCCATGTGTGTTCTACAGAGCTTTTGCATGGTAGATAGTATCTACAGACTGCAAATGAGCGTAAGGGCTCTGCTGTATTTGGTGCCATACCGTCCTGTGGTACCAAAAATAGATTCTGCTTAACAATTCGTTAAGCACAAGTTGCAACAGGGAAACAAACCAAGCAAATAGGGAGAGGACAAATGGGATAACAATAAACCCAAATCCATTTCAGTTAGCTTTGTATCAGTCCACCCCACTGTCTATAAGGGAGTAACTGCCAAACATCACGGCAGAAGTAAAGCTTCAGGTGGAATTTAAAGGTGTGTAAGGAAGTGGCTTAATGGCGTAAGGGACACAAGGAGGCAAAGCACAGAGGGGTGCGAGGTAGATGTGGATGAACAGGCAGGGAAAGCTGGTAGTGCTAGTAGCGCTAGTGAAGATGGGAATGCTGCAAGAAATGAACATACAGGTACGGTGCAGTTCAGTTGTGAAAGGATTTAGAGGGATAAAAGGTGGAGAGTTTTTTTGTCATTTTAGAGGGGGGTAGGTAGCAGAAGGCCATGAATGGTATAGATTGTAGGACTGAAACAACTATCATAGAGGATGATTTGGGCAATTCTTTGAGTGGACCAGGAGGTGAACAGCTTGCAATGGCTGAGGGTTAAGATGCAGAGGGTGAAGCACCCAGGTGAAAGTTTTGTATTCAGGATACATTCTAGAGATGTTGAAAGAGGAAAATATTTGAGTATAAGCCAAGTGTTGGAAGCATCAAAATGCCTCAAACTTCACCCCCTCCTCCTCTCTCAAGTAAAAATCCATAACCATGGACCCAAGGGACTGCATGTTTGATAAGACTCTTATCAACAGGGACAAATAGTAAAAAAAGAGTGTGGGTTTGGAGAAGAGCTCTGCTGAGATCTTAACCTTGATTAGCTTAAGCTCAAGCCTATACAAATGAGAGATGGAATAAAGAACGGAACTAGATGGAGGTAATTTAATGTGTCATTATCCAAAAAATAGTTTGAGAGTGAATAAAGGTGCTGTGTTTAGGGAGGCCTCATATTGTGGGTCTCGGTCCATAGTTCAGGCTCTTAGCTGTTATGGTAATGCAAACACATAATAATCATAAGGAAGGGTTCAATGACAGCACAGTGTAAAGCCCAAAGAAAGGGGAGAGGGAAAAAGACGAAAGATCGTCTGGATAAGGTTCTAAATGGCCAAGTAAAGAACCATAATGAAACACAATGCCCAGTGCAACGTGGAATTTAAACAGGGTGTTTCTGAACAGAAGAACTGAACAGTTTATGAGGATGTGGATAGAGGAGGAGATTTGGGACTCAGCCAATTGAAAGAGGTTGGAAACTTATCTGAGAGCTGCATTAGTCAAAAGAGGCTAGAAGTCAAACTAGAGACAGCTGTGAATAGTATTAGTGAGAAGGATTTGGGGGGGTGGTGTTGCAAAAGGCATGTCTCCTCATTTGAGGGGAGAAAGAAAATGGGAACGTTGTCAAGTATGGGTTCTTTAAAGACAGGAAGAACTACAGCAAGTTTAAAGTAATGCTGTGGCTTTCTCTGTCTTCTTTCGTCCCTTTAGTGTAGGACAGGAATATTTTGCCAAGTGCAAAGTTCACAGGTATGTAATTTTTCTTGTATAACGTAATTCTTATAAGGAACTTCAATCAACTTCAGTTGTGTTACAACACAGCACTTTTCGGTTTTCCTGTTCCTGAACTTTTACCTTGGTATGAAAAGTATGTCTTTTCTCTCTTTTTGAAAATTCCTCAGGTTCATCACTGTCATAGAATCATAGAATCATAGGGTTGGAAGGGACCTCTGGAGATCATCTAGTCCAACCCCCCTGCCAGAGCAGGGTCACCTAGAGCAGGTTGCACAGGAACGCGTCCAGGCGGGTTTTGAATGTCTCCAGAGACGGAGACTCCACCACCTCTCTGGGCAGCCTGTGCCAGTGCTCTGCCACCCTCAAAGTAAAGAAGTTCCTCCTCATGTTGAGGTGGAACTTCCTGTGTTTCAGTTTGTGCCTGTTGCCCCTTGTCCTGTTGCTGGGCACCACTGAAAAGAGCCTGGCCCCATCCTCTTGACACCCACCCTTTAAGTATTAATAAGTGTTGATAAGGTCCCCCCCTCAGCCATCTTTTTTGCAGACTGAAGAGACCCAAATGCCTCAGCCTTTCTTCATAAGAGAGGTGTTCCAGTCCCCTAATCATCTTGGTAGCCCTTTGCTGAACCCTCTCCAGCAGTTCCCTGTCCCTCTTGAACCAGGGAGCCCAGAAATGGACACAGTAGTCCAAGTGCAGCCTCACCAAGGCAGAGTAGAGGGGGAGGATGACCTCCCTCGACCTGCTGGCCACACTCTTCTTGATGCATCCCAGGATGCCATTGGCCTTCTTGGCCACGAGGGCACATTGCTGGCTCATGGTCATCCTGTTGTCCACCAGGACTCCCAGGTCTCTTTCCACAGAGCTGCTCTCCAGCAGGTCAGCCCCCAACCTGCACTGGTGCATGGGGTTATTCCTCCCCAGGTGCAGCACCCTACACTTGCCCTTCTTGAATTTCATAAGGTTCCTCTTTGCCCAGATCTCCAGCCTGTCCAGGTCTCTCTGCATGGCGGCACAGCCTTCCGGTGTGTCAGCCACCACCCCCAGCTTTGTGTCATCAGCAAACTTGCTGAGGGTGCACTCTATCCCCTCATCCAGGTCATTGATGAATATATTGAAGAGGACTGGGCCCGGTACTGACCCCTGGGGAACACCACTCGTCACTGACCTCCAACTAGACCCTGTGCCCCTAATCACGACCCTCTGAGCTCTGTCTTTCAACCAGTTATCTATCCACCCCACTGTCCATTCATCTAACCCACACTTCCTAAGCTTCCCTATGAGGATGTCCTTTGTGGATGTCTCACTCTTGTAATAAGTTTGCCTCTTACAGTTGGTTTATACCCCGATCCCCAAGCTTTTCTATCTTCATTTATTTTTGTGTACAGTTTCATTATACCCCTCAGCTATCATGGCTGTTTTAGAAACATCTTAAGTTTTACTTTACCTCCTTAAGTAATTTGTATGGAAGATACTGAGTCTTTCAAATTGCTCCAAAGAAGCAAACCAAGATGGCTAGTTCACTGACCTGAAACCATCCTCCCAAATCCCAGTTATAGCTGATTGCTTAATTTATCCTCTGTACTGGAAGGGTCCCTAAGAATATTGGCCGGGGGACATATCTGAAATTTTTCTGCATTTCTGTCATTATTTCCAGGGTCTTGCTGGAAGCACTTTATAAATTAAGTAATCACACTTTTAAGTCCAAAAGTTCCACTTACAGAATTCCATGAAAACACTGCTGTGTGAAGAAATACTGGGGTTTTATTCCAGTCTCTTTTGCAGCACTTTCATTATAAGTTTCATTATGTTGTGACAAGGCATGTGAATACAGTGCCTGGCCATAAACATAATGACAGACTTCGTAAGAAAATGTATTAATTTTGATTTATTTATATCATCATGTTTATTTTGCTTTATTTGTCATGCTACTATGTTTTTTCATTCTTTTTATGCTATCACAGAGCAGATAAACTCCATCTTTCAGTGATGTGGGTAAGGCAAAGACTGTCTGTTTACTGAAACAAACAGTAACAGCATTAGATCATATATTTTATGTGAAAGATTAACAAAAACAATCTGAATGTTGGTCCTTGATTTACTTCACAAGTTGTCTGTCTCCCTAAGTGTAGTACAGCATTAATGTAGATGGCATTATTCTAGCTCTGTGATTAGAAACAGTTTTCCCCAAGTCTACTTCTGATTTTAACAGCTGAAATCTGTTTTTATTTATCATATATAAAAGCTCATTTCTGTAATGGAGGCTATTCTAAAAGATGAAGCCATGCATGCTTAAATCAAGAAAGACAAATCATGTAATTATTATTTATAGTATTATCAACAGGTTGGTTATTTAATCAAAACAAGCTATTTAGTAATGATAGGAAATATAGCAAGGGTCACATATACAGTAAATACCTAGCTAAAAATAAAGAAATCTATTGAGATGGTTTCCTTGCTAATCAGAAAGATGGCAAATTTTCAGGCTCAGGAAGTTCATTCAGGTTGCAACAAGGCAGCAATATATAGATCTATTTTCAGTTTACTCTTTTTTAACAAGCAATAACAATCTTCAGTCACTGCATGGCAGAATAAGGGGATGAGAGAAAATGACCGTACAAATCGCTGGAACCAGAAATCTCTTTATGGTTAGAAGTTATGAATTTAGAATTGATGAGTATTTTTTCTAAGACTTCTATGCGACTACCCGTTTGCAAAGTAATGTAAAGTGTTTGGAGATGTATCGTTTGAGCTGCTGACATAATTAATGATTTCATTAAGAGCATGAAAGGAGGCTCTTGTATTTCTCTGGTGTTAGCGAGCCAAGTTCATGTCCGAACTCTAATAACCAAAGTCGCTTTTGCCGATCTAGACTGTTGGTCCTCTTGTTGCAAAACAAAAATTTGAAAGCCAAATATTATACTGGGCTGTGATACTTCCCAACATGTCAGGAGTGTGACATGCTTTAAATATGAGCAGCTACTATGGATAACATGCTGGCAGAAAACTTACTAACATCCCACATAACAATGCAAAAGGAAAGAACATAAACAGAATAACGTGCTTGCAGAAGTTGAAAGGAAACCGATTTAAAAATTACCGCTTATCCCTCCCGGTTTTCATATCAGATCCTTGCCTAGGTAGTCTGCACTCCAGAAGTAATGTTGGTCCTTGAAAATTTATGGCAATCCTAAGAAAGCTGAAGTAGGATTTGTTAGGAATAAATTATGAATTTGGGATGGCGCCCTTTTAGTTATGCCCTGACTGACTTTTCATCTCATGAGACTTGGGCTAACATCCTGAATATGTTGACATGAGTTTGGTTTCTTCATCTTGATACCTAATGAATAATAAAGATACAGCTGCTACAAAATCCATACTTTGAAGTAGTCCAGAGAAATGGAACAGAAAGTGTGCCGAAAGCCAGATTTGTGCACTAGACCTATGAGAAAACAAAGCACGTAGGAAGTACAAATCGCCAAACGGACGTCACAGAGACTACCGAAGTGCTTAAGCTGAGGAAAAGGCTGCTGAGCTTTTCTGGTTCAGAACCAAGCACAACAGGGGCTAAAATACAAAGAGGGCTAGAACCTATGTCAGGATTGAGAGGCTTTGAGGGGCTACATGGAAAACTTCTAGTGCATGCCTGGCCTCAGACAGCATTAGCCT
Source organism: Larus michahellis (assembly GCF_964199755.1). Classification (NCBI taxonomy): domain Eukaryota; kingdom Metazoa; phylum Chordata; class Aves; order Charadriiformes; family Laridae; genus Larus; species Larus michahellis. The sequence goes on along the minus strand of NC_133896.1, from coordinate 85,642,082 downwards.
CTTCAATGACCGTTAAGGTCGCACAATGCCCTGCATCAATCTATACTGTATATTTGTTAATTTTATAAAGAAACCGACTCTTTGGTGATGTTACAGTTATGAAATCAATGATACAAACCAACCTAAGCATACGTCTAGCATTAATCCTGCAAATAGTCATTTTTAAACTAGCATTCACATGCTGAAACGTGCACATGTATCAAAAGTAAGGACACTGTGAAACTACGTGGAGATTAAGGGGAAAATGAACCCCTACCATATATTGGGAATTCTTTTGCTGATTCATGGTAATACGTATGATGGTTTCATCTCTTCATCAAGTTGAGGATATTACATTGCAATGAAAATTAAAGGAAAATGTCATAGTTCTCTGCTTATGCGCATTATTTCATAGGACCTGCACTTACACAGACCTTGATATCTAAAGGTTTCTGAGAGGCTAAGAATAACCGTATTAGGTCAGAATCAAGGTGCAGCTAGCCCATTGGATTGCCTCTGGCAGGGGCCAGTCGCAGACACACAGGCCGATATAAAGTGAATCATCTCCAGTCAAGTTCTCCCGTCTCTCAGTAATCACCGATTTAAAGGGTGACTGAGGCATGCATTTGTACCATCATTTTGAATAGCCACCAATAGACTTATTCTTCCCAAGTTTTACTAAAACCTTTTCTGACCTCGGTTTCAGTGCTGGCCTCCACAACATCCTGTGGCGGACTTCCACAGTTTAATTATTATGTTGTGCGAAAAAGTACTTCCTTTTGTTTGTTTTTAATGTGGAGGGAACTGAATTCTCCCTAATTTTTTGTGTTATGAGAAATAGGGAATAGTCATTTTCTGCTCATCTTCTCTTTGCCATTCATAATTTTGTAGACCCTATTATATTTCTCCCCTGTCATCTCTTTTTCCAGGAGGGAAGTTGTAGTCCACTTTGTTTCTCTTCCTGTGCAAGCCTTTCCTTAATTCAAGTTGTTTTTCTCGGAATAGTTATGCTCTGTAACTTTTCCACTTCTGTATCATTATCAACAAAGGACAATCACAATTATGAAACTCAGAAGTGTACAAACACACCATGTATGAATATGCAGAACTCAGGTTGCTTTTCCCTCACACATTTATAGTATTTAATTTCCACAGTAGTGGCCAATTACATACGCAGCTTCGGTGTTTCTTGTCCTGAGTGGTTACTTCATATTCTGTCCTACTGGAGTATTTGTAAAGAATATATCAAGTATTTGTAAAGAAAGTATTTGTAAAGAAAATATCAAGTTGATTTTCCCCTCTAAGCAACCCAAAGAGATGCCAAATATGGATTTTTTTTGTTTATTTGTCTGTTAGATTCAAATAAGAGAAGGAAAACAAAGAGAAAGTATAAAATAAGACTGCAAATTCCTTATGTAATTTTCAAAGCTCTTGAAGAACCATCATGTGGCACTACCTTTAGAAAAAAAAACTTAGATTCCAAACCCCATATATAATTACCTTTCCTTAGAAGTCTTGTTCCTAAAAGTCTGTATCTCAGCTTTTGCTTGTCTGTTTGGTTGCATGTGTGTATGTGTGCAAGTATGTGTGTGTGTGCGCGTATGCTGGTGTGTGTGTGAGCTCATTCACTTTGTGCTCGGGTTAATAAGATATGAGGTCATTCTTTCTTGAGAAAGGGTTTTGTGGTCTGGCTAGAGAAAAAAAACCATGTTCAGCATTTTAAGCTGTCTCTTGCTGGGGAACAGCTCAGCTTTCTTGAGGAGCCCACTTATCACAGAGAGAACTGGGCATGGAATGAAGTGCTATACTTCAGGTTGCTCAGTCCTAATCCTATGAATTTATGGGACCAACATATAAAAAAAGAAAATGTGATTATTCAGACATATGTATACATGTGTCTAGATAGGCTGTGCTTTATATATAATAGAAAAATATGCTTAATATGTATTTCACATGTTTATAGCATACATATGCATATGTGTACATATTGATATGCATATGCATATTGTACATACTTGATATATACATTATATATGTATGTGTATGTAGACCTATCTATTTGTGAACAGCAGTAAGTCTGGGGAGTAACAGGAAGCTCTTCCATCTAGGGAGACCCTCTTTGAGTTAAATGACTGAGGTATAGTGTTTGTGTTCATGTGAAGCTCCACTTTTGAGAACCTGACATAAATTCACATATTGCTCAAGAGAGTTGTGGTTTGGTGCCGAGTGCCTTACAGTCCTGGACTGTCTCTCTTTAGGTTTGGGTTTGGTTTTTTTTTTCCTCCTAGTTTAGGGTATTCTTTTATTCCTAGCTTCTGGCTCCTTAGGGTGGATATCAGTTACAACATTTTATTTGAGTTGTCCCAAGAAATTTGTAGCTTTATTTGATAGCATTATTCATGTCAGTAGGAGATGCAGGAACTCTACATGTATCCACATGCAAAAGTTACAGCTCTGGTTGTGATTTTTAGTTATGTGAGTGCAAGACTTTGAGCATATAGGAGGCATGTGAGTTGAAAGTGCAGATATACATAAATGAGATTTGCTCAGACTAAAAAAGAAACCGACTTCTGGTAGAAAGTGGGCACAGGGTGCTTCATCCCAAAGTCAATTGGTTTGGGAAAATTTTAAGCAACTGAAAATTCAAGATTAAAAATGTGTGCAGAAGGAGAGGACTCAGGACTGATCTGGTTAGGGAGAAAGGGTTGGCAAGGGGTTATGAAACCTCATGTCTGGGACTGCATCTTGTGGTAGGGAAACATTTACCACACCAACCAATGTGTACTGGAGGGAGCTGAAAGTTCTTTCCCCTTCCCTCCTTTCTCTCAGTAAATCCACTTAAAACGAACTTTAGTTTTACTATCCAAAATGCTAAACTCTACTTATGTAAACTGCACGTCTGCACCTAGAAAGCGTCCATTGTGAGGTTTTCCTGGTTTCTGCCAGTATACCACACACCTAGCAGTGTGTAGTACTGGTGAGCGAGAAGATTAACAGGTGTGACTATAATGTATGATTAAATAATAAAATCTTAAAACAAAAATGCCATTTAAAGGCTAGGTAGACTAACAGGAAAAAAAAAAAAAGACTTTTACCTTCATCATCACATTCTGCCTACGTGCCTCTTTCCATTTACTTTGACTTCAGAGTTGCACTGCCATTGCAATAGGCTCCCTTTTCAGTTGACACATCCAAAGAGGAACACCTCATATAACCGCACGCTGAGTCAGTACTAACGTTTAATGGGAAAATAGTAGTTGTTGCCCTTTAGGTATTAAAACAATAGCTGAAGTATTAATCATTCTACATTTAATGAAGAGATGAACAAACCTTTTCCCTAAAGTTAAGTATATTTTCTTGAGTGTTATTTCCATATCATAACTGATCAGTTCTCACACTATGCTCTGCCTGCCAAATGGAAAGAATTAATTTGAAATTATAAAAACAACTGTTTTGTTCTTTTGTGAAACTATGATTAATGTGTATTTTAACAAATTGTTTCTTTTGGATTTGGATTTGGTGGGTTTGGGGTTTCTTTCATTTTTTTGTACACAATTCTATAAGAGTTACGTTATATATTCTGTACTTGAAGAATAATTTATCCTGTAGGAAAAGTTATACCTTACAATGATTTTTCCTCTTTCCAGAACACCCTTCTTCCAGAAACTTTCAAAATACTGTGCAGACTTAAGATATGACTTGCAAATCTTAACACAATCGTGACTTAAATTCCAAGGAATGACTTCCATTAGCTTTGATGACTCTATCTCAGATACTACAACTTCACCCACTTCTAAAATGGGATGGAATAGAAAATTATTTCAACGCTGCATGGCAGTACTCGGCAATACTTAAAGAAAATACACACAGAAAATAATATATTTATTTTACATATATATATAGCACCCAGCAAAAGCTGCAGTGCAATTAAAACACAACACCTTAAGAGAATTTTGAGTGGGACATGAACATTATCCTCTCCTAGTCTACTTACAAATGCTGTGCAATTTTATATAGCAAAAGAGCTACATTGTCAAATCTTTGTGCAGCCTTTGTTTGGCATGTACTGACTTAAAGAATAGTTCAGGAAGGTTATATTAATACGCCCCCTTGGGAAAAAAGTTTGGAAAATTGCCTTGAAATAATAATATGGAAGCATTGCTGGGAAATGAGTAAACAGTAATCCCAGAGGTAATCCTAATAGCCTCAGCTGGAATGGGAATTCTTAGTTTCCACACTCTTCTTTGCAGAATTCTTCCCTTTTGTTAGGTAGATGGATGAAGTTCAGAAGGCCTCGCAAGATTTTTTTGAATATGTGCTTATACAGCATGCTGAGTTTGAGATTTTTGTAAAAATGGGTCTAGAGATGACATGGAAACCATAGGAATAGAGTTTCCCCCACCCCTGCCAAAGCAGGCCACTGTTACTTCTACCTGGTTGGAATGCTTTGTGTTCAACCCCTGCTGAACAACTGCAAAATCCTACTGCAGGCTATCATCATATCTAGAATTCTTAACTAAGCCAGATGTAGCACTCAATTACTATAACTTCTGGTATAACAGCTCCATAACTGACTCTGCAGTTGGAAACATACAGTTGAAGTGCTGGAGCTCCCAAGTTTTGAAGACAGTAGCAGACAAGCAGTGTGTGCCAGAGTGCTGGCCCTGGGAGCACTCTAAGCACAACCACAGTGCTTGTTTGGACGTTGGGAAAATGAAGGCTAGAAAACTGCATGTAGGCTAGGCTGAAGGTGGATATGAGTCCCCAGGGCTGTGCTAGAATGCTCAGCTACATGGCTAATTGTGCTAAAAGCAGCAGTTCTGACTAGTTCAGGGCAGACCAGATTTCAGCCCTGCTTCCCATTTTCTTGAATGTAGGCGTTGTGCCTAGTTCATGATTCCTTGAGGGTTTGCCACTGCTTCCACCTCCCACCAGTGTATGTGACCGCCTCACTGCTATCTAGTAAACTTGTGTTCCCCTCTCCCTTCCCATCATCTCTTTTGCTGCTACGGGGTCTAACTTTAAGCACAAAAATGTAAACCAATGAAGGGTACTGTGACAAAAGACATGCTGTATTTCCTTAATCCATTTTCCTTCTTTTTTCTTTTTTTTTCTTTTTTTCTTTTTTTTCTTTTTTTTCTTTTTTTTCTTTTTTTTCTTTTTTTTCTTTTTTTGTGTCAGCATTTAGTATTATTAGGTCCAAGTTCATTTGATGCATTAGGTTCAAGTTGCCACCTCCTCAGGGTGACTAGGAGCTAACATGTTTTCCAGGTTGACACAGGGTTCCTGTGAGAAAATAGAAATATTTTCCTGTCATTAAGGTCTGCAATACATAGGTTTACACAAGGCAATTATATATTTGTCATTTCTCTACCTTTGAAAGCCTTCAGATGACAACTGAAATAATGGCCTTCTATCATTGTGTATGTAATTTCATATTAGTCGCAGACTTTTAATTAATAAACACAAAAAAAGCTCTACTCCAGCAGTCATTTATCGTTCTCCATTGATAAAATTTGACCTCCAGGCATAACAACACAAGCAATTTCCGATTGAGCGTCATCAAACAGAAACAGGTTATTCAGTTCATTAAAAAAAGGTGTCCTGTGTGAACAGGACATCTGAGGGACATGTAGAGTGAGTTCTATTTCTTTGAGTAAATTTTCCTTTGAAGTATTGTCTTCATCACATTTTTGCCCATAACCCTCCCTTTTCCTTTCATTTCGATCTCTTTTTTTAGTCAGCTGCTCCCAATTCTGGATCTCTCACCCCAGTGACTTTTTCTTTCTTTCTTGTTTCCTGTTGTAGCTGCCACCATACCCTGTCCCCACACTGGCCATTGTAATCCCATGCCTATTACACTGAGTCACCTTGGTGGACTGGCAGACCCATTTTGTCTGTACCAGCCCAAGATATAGCCATTCATGGAGATGTTGTTGGTGCAGCATGAAGGCAGACGCATCAGATCTCTTGGGGTTTTAGCTACTTGCCAAGATAACTCTCCATTCTGGAAATTACAGTAAAGAATATGGTGATTTTCAACACCTCTATTACTTGTCCAAATCTGAATTTATTAACAGTAGAGCGAAAGGCATGACACTGGCCCTTAGGCAATCCCTGCTTCTGCCAGATTTCAAAGACAAACAATAGAGGTCTTAACATTATTCAAAAATTGATTGCAATAATCTTATAATGGAAAGCATTAGGCAACTTACATACAGAGGCTGGTGCCAGCTCCCACTACAATAACAGTCTCCTCTGCTTCACCATGCTCAGGCACTATAGGATCAGGTTTGGGGCAAAGTGTCAATTGCGGTCTGATTTCTATTTCCCTTTCAGCTTTTCTCACATGCTCACTTTGCTTAACCAAGCGGTCTAATCTTGTGGAGGAAAGTAGGGAGATAGCGATGTGGGGGACAGCTTCAGGTCAGAACTTCAGAAGAATGGGCACCAGTGGGGCACGTGGAATAGGATACCCTTGCAGAGAAAACAGCTTCAGAGACTGTGCAGGCTGCTTGGTGCTTCTCCTTGTGAATGTTTTTTCCTCTCTGGCCTTATTAGGACAGGGTGACTACTGTGTTTCATTGAGATGTTATTAATTTATCTCGCTTTTGCTGTGTGACTGGATTCATTCTCTTCTCATTTATTTCAAAACCTGCCTGGTGCCTTGGAGTACTTCCTATCAGGTGTAAGACCGAGATGCCTGTCTGGGACAAATGGGGTTAAGAAAAGAGATCAGGAAAAAGTAATCCAGCTATACTTGAGCATCTACACAATGAAAAAAAAAGATCCCATAATACATATGGTAAATGACTAGGGTCTCTTCTCAGTTTTGTTTGAAGATGAGTTTCACTGGAGAGATGAATTTGGTGACTGTCTTTCAGTTTCTATTTATTAATCTCATCTAATTTAGTGACAGGCAAATGAGTAATGAAATTCAGCAGTGTCAGGCTGCTTATTTAGGCTGAGTGATTAGCATCTGAACAGAAAGAGGCCCAAACCATTACTTTACCTAGAGATTTGTTCTGCTGATTGCTAATACACATTCAAACAGATAAAATATAAAAGCTTTTATGACAATTTTAAAGCTTTACTGGGAGGCAATACTAGAAAGTGTTAGCTCTTTACAGTCTGCTGTAGCGGGTTCCGATAGCCACATCCACTGCCACCAGTGGCAACAGGATGCTGCATATAAATTGGTCAGAAAGAGTTTGCGGCAAGATGGGCAGAGCTGAGTTAGCAATATTTACTACTTCTCATAAATTCCAAGTAAAACATGCACACCTGCTGGGATAATGTCTAAAATGGTGATTTTAAGTTTGTTTCCATACTCCTTCATCTGTTGTATGTCATTTCCGAGCTACGATGAGGGGGAAGGAGGAACAGAAGAAGCCAGATGAAGTGAGATATTTTTTTAATTTAAATGTGAAGGTATTGCCTGGAGGTATTTTCAGCTACAACATAAGGGTTTGGAATAGAAGTTTAATTGATGTGATGTCATAAAATAAATAGAATAAATTTATGAATTGATGGTCTCTCAGTCTGGCTCTCTGTGGGTGGCGGGTATCTATATTGCTAAGACCATCAAGACTGGCACCTCTCTTGGCGGTGTCAGCTAGGAACCCAAGCATTAATTTGGCATGGGGATTACACTGTTCTTCGAGGTGGTCTCTCCAGGTGATGGCTTCAGCACCATGTTGTTCATGAGGGGAGGTCTGGGGGGTGGCAGAGGAGGAAAAAAGGACTATCAGTGCCTAACCAGAACCTGCATATGCATCACTGAAAGTTCTCTTCTTCAGTCGTGTCAATCTGACATCTGTCACCACCACTGAGCGAGCTCTTAAAATTTCAAGGAATATATTTGTTTTTTTGCTTTTAATGTTAGGGTGTTTTTCAAGCGCTAAAGGGCCCCTTGTTAAGAAAGTGATGGTGAGATCAGAAGGGCTCGCTCTGCCATATTAAACATGGTCCCCATGCTGGAGGACTGTGCTGTCCGCTGTTACTGTGGAATGAGTTAGTACTGGAGGGCCATCAGGGAGGGTAGCAAAGCAACATATTGAAAGGGCCTTGAGGCCACAGAGAAGGAGTGATACCAAGGAAAGGCACTGATCTCAGAAGAAGGTGGACTGTCTAAGCTGACAAGCAAGTTGCTGAAGTTACAGTTAAGCCTTGGAGGGGACTGGGCTTCGTCTAGAAGGACTATGGCCAGAATGTAATCGGGAAATGTAAGCCATGCAGATGTCTACAGACACAATTATACAGGTAATAGGGCTTATCCCCATTTTTGTAAGATGAAACTGTCTCTGTGTGGGTGGGGTCATATGTTGTGAAAGCTGAAGTGCTGTAACCAAACCCAAGTAAGCATTTGCCTTTATGGTATTATATTATTACTCCAAATTAGGGTCTGCAATTCCAGCTGTTATGAATGTAGTAGCAGGCTACTGGTGCTCTGCATCACTATGCAGTATCTGCCAATATCCTCAATGCAGATGTAAAGGGTGAGGTCTGAAGCTGCTTTTTTTTGTGGTTTTTTTTTTTTTTAATTTTATTTGGCAGGGAGAGAAATCTACACCTTCAAGGGGAGGGGAATTTTCCAGCAGTACTCCTCAGTCTGCTGGGTTTTAGGTTATGGTAACGCTGTGATAATAGATAGTGAGCGAGGGGAGGGAAACCATGTCCAACCAACTCTTGGTGTTTTAATGAGGGTATGTTTGAAAATATCTATCTATGCATGCCATCTTCTTTATGCTGAAAAAACCCTGACTTTCAAGCAACATGTAGCACAAGAATTTTACTTAGCTCTACTACATTCAGGTTCTCTGCCCAGGCAAGCATGACTGTAGAGGAAAACTTTGTCTGCCCATGTTCATTCATGGATACCTGTGACTATATACATTGTTATTGCTAAATATAAACTGTGTCCTAATAGAAATCTTGATCTGAAGAGATGATGGAGACAGAGGATTTGTGTGGTGTGGGAGATTACTCACTGTTAAAAATAATAATTAAAAAAAAAAAAAAGCCTTATGAAAAGCCTGAGAATTAATACTTGACTGAAAAAACAGAGTTGTCATAATTATGCCAGGTCTGCACTATTATTTTACGCCTTCTTAAAACAATGGTGAATTATAGTACTCTAGTGAATGCTGCCATGATCATTTCAACACAGAAGTACATGCCAGTTGCTAGCTTCATTTATTTTTGGTATGATCACTGTTCCCCACACTCTGAACAAAAGAAAATTAGTAGGAGCAGGAGATAGTAAATCCTAGGTCTCAGATGTACAATTCTCACCTACTTGTCTCCTTCCTGTCATCTCATTTCTTTATATGGTCAATTTGTGAAGAATTCTCTTGAAATGTCAATCATAACTTCTTTTAACTGTTGCATAATTTGAATAAAATTTATCATACTTCACTAACAGAAAAAGAAAACCAGTATGTGATAGTCTCGTTAAAAAATGTTATTGCTAAAGTTGCTAAAGTTTTCATGGCTAGGTCAATGGATACATGCTGAGTCTTGATTTCTGTTAAGGTATTTATTTCCTTTAAGAAGAGACTTTTTTTTTTTTTTTTTTTTTTTTTGAGGTGGAAATGGCGTGCCTCTGGCCATAGTCCACCCACATGAAAGTCTGAGAGAATTATTTTATTTATTCCTGTTCACCACAACTCTTCTGGATTCTGCTTTTGTCTTCTTAAGCCTTAATCTTTGCATCAACTAATTGCTCTTGAAACTCTGCTTTGTTGCCACACATAAGAATTAATCAATGCATATTTCCTTTAATGTTTGCCATTTGCTAAAGTTATAAATGTGTGTGCATTTGCATGTGTATATGAATATAAATATATGAAGGAAACGGTTTTATAAATAATATATTTAAAGTGCACTGAATTGAACTGCTAGGGCTGAGAAAGGAATTAATATCTGTACTGAAAATCAGAATGAGGCGGCTCATGCATCACTTGAATCTCAAAAAATAGACTTAAGGTAGAGTTTAAGTGAGATTTAACAATATAAATATATAATAAAAGTACAGAGATATTTCCTTGCTTGCAATTAGTGGTACTGGGCTAATCAGAATTCATTCGAAACTTTCTGGCAGGTCGTATTCTAAGCCAACACTTTGTAGAAATAAGTGATGAAAGAAATAATTTCTTCTTCAACATCATGGAAGGCTAAATGAGGACTCCTCCCAATGACCGGCCTTCACCGGTAAAATCACACACGATACTTAGTTGACTGAGGAAAAATGAAGAAGGTGCCTACATGCATTTGAATTCTAGGCAGAAGCTCTGCTATGAAAATGGCATCTTCTTTTTGCAGCAGGAAGATTCCTTTTTCCTTGGTGACTGAAAACAGTTCAGGGGAAGGGTGCAGCAGTCATGTTTCATTCAGTGCACAATCAAATGCAAAATTTAGGACGCTGGAAAAGCGTCCCCCTTGGTTTTCTTGGTTCTTAGAAAACGTTTGCCACTGCTGAGCTTCAGCCTTTTCAGTAAGCATGGAACATCACTGAGCGGCCAAGTATCTTCTGTGAAAAGGTGTGGCCTATTTTGAGCCTAGAAGATAAAGCAGAGAAATTTTTGTAAGCAAAGACTTTCACTGCTGTTTATCTGTAGTGCTGAAAAAGCACCCAAGTATGTGTCTGTGACACAATTTATGACAATGAGAGAGTCCAAAACACCACAGTATGGATCAGATCATCTTGAGCACCATCACACAGCAGGTACAGGACAACCAGGTGATCAGGCTCAGTTAGCATAGGTTTATGAAAAGCAGGTCCTTCTTGACTAACCTGATCTCCTTCTATAAGAAGATGACCCACCTAGTGGATGAGGGAAAGGCTTGTTTACCTTGACTTTAGTAAAGCCATTGACACTGTTGCCCACAGCATTCTCCTGGAGAGACCCTCTGCTTGTGGTTTGGACAGGTAAAAAACTGGCTGGATGGACAAGCCCAGAGTTGCAGTGAATGGAGTTAAATCCAGTTGGTGGCTTATCACCAGTGGTGTTCCCCAGGGCTCAGTATTGGGGTTAGTTACATTTAATATCTTTATCAATGATCTGGACGGTGGGATTGAGTGCACCCTCAGTAAGTTTGCAGTTGACACCAAGTTTGGTAGCAGTGATGATCTGCTTGGGGGTAGGAAGGTTCTACAGAGGGATCTGGACAGGCTGGATCGATGGGCTGAGGCCAATGGTACGAAGCTTAACAAGGTCAACTGCCAGGTCCTGCACTTGGGTCACGGCAACCCCATGCAATGCTACAGGCTTGGGGAAGAGTGGATGGAAAGCTGCCTGGTGGAAAAGCACCTGGGGGTGTTGGTTGACTGCCAGATGAATGTGAGCCAGCAGTGTGCCCAGGTGGCCAAGAAGGCCAACAGCATCCTGGCTTGTATCAGGAACAGTGTGGTGGGCAGGACTAGGGAAGTGATCATCCCCCTGTATTCGGCACTGGTGAGGCCCCACCTGGAGTACTGTGTCCGGTTTTGGACACCTCACTACAAGAAAGACATTGAGATGCTGGAGTGGGTCCGGGGAAGCGCAACAAAGCTGGCGAAGAGTCTAGAGAACAAGACTTATGAGGAGCGGCTGAGGGAACTCTGGTGTTCAATCTGGAGAAAAGGAGGCTGAGGGGAGACCTTATTGCTCTCTAGAACTATGTGAAAGGAGGTTGTAGAGAGGTGGGTGTTGGTCTCTTCTCCCACATTACGAGCGATATGACGAGAGGAAACAGACTCAAGTTGCATCAGGGGAGGTTTAGACTGGATACTAGGAAAGAATTTCATCACTGAAAGGATTGGCAAGCATTGGAACAGGCTGTCCAGGGAAGTGGTTGAGTCACCGTCCCTAGAGGCATTTAAAAGACATGTAGATGTGGCGCTTAGGGACACGCTTTAGTGGTGGACTTGGTAGTGTTTCGTTAACGGTTGGACTTCACAATCTTAAGGGTCTTTTCCAACCCAAATGATTCTATTCCATTAGAAAGTAAAGGCATTAGAAAGAACGTATATTTGATAGCCCCATGCACTGATGGATAACCAGGAGCAGATTTATTGAGGGTACAAAGGGGTCTGTCCACTACCCTTTAATGTCCTTCTGCATAAGACACCCATTGTAAGCTATACAATGCAGAAATTAGTCATGACATTTTTCTATCCACCAGATAAGGTCTGCATTCATTTTGAAAACTGTTTACTTTTAATAGTAGTCAAGGGACATTAGTAAAATGTATGCACGTCTGTGTGTGAGGGAAAGTGCTGAAGGTCATATACAACTGCCTTTCATTGTTTGCATTTCAGAAGGTCCTAGAAATTTCAATATGTTTTTTACTAATTAACTCTTAATGTTTGGGGTTTTTTCCATTCTTAAAGAGCCTTTTTAGTTGTCAGTTTTCAGTTTTATTGGTTTAATTCTCAAACATTTTAAATTAATATTTTTTTCTTCATCCAGGATGTATTTGATCCTAAGATGCCATAGATACATGTGACTTCCCTGATTTAACTTAAAGAAGTGATGGAAATATAAGTGTTCGCATGTGTGTGCATAGACAAGTCCACGCACACTTTCACCCTCTTCTTTGAAGGCTTTCTGCAAGGTTGTAGATGGGCATAGCGTTACATTTATGACTCTAGGGGTGTACAGAGCGCCTTGTGGAATACTTATTTTCTACAGTTGAGAGAATCAGTAGTACCCACAAAATTAGAGACAGCAGTAGTAAAGACAATGAAATCTAGTCCTTGCTAATCACAATAAAATATTTTGGAAAAAGAAGGGAAAGGGAGCGCAAAGAAAAAATTGTGGCTGATTGATTCTCCAAGTCAAGTTTATGTTTCCTCTAGTGGTTTGCCTTAGCAATTCTCATTTAAATCCCTACATAGAGGGCACATTGAGTAAAGGTATAATTTCTTTTCATACTGCATTTGAATATTTAATGGAACTTAAATGGATTATGTTGGCTCACTGCACAGGCATACACTTAACCCAAATTTTGTTGGATCATTTTTGCTAAACTGGAATATAATTTGAAGGACATTTACTAGGTTTCTAGAACCAGTGGGTATTATTTGGGCTCTGTGACATAAAAAAATACCATTACTGTGTTACAGATATACGGTCATATTTGGCTTTCAGATACATAAGGGCTAATTCAAAATAACTTTTAAAAGCCTGGGTATTGCTTTATATAACTGAGAAGAGACTTTGATCCTGCCGAGCATTACAATGGCAGTATGCTGTGGTCATGGCAGAGACATGGGAGCAGTCATTTTAAACTCCAGAAGCTGGGGTCAAAACAAGTCTTACTTTGCAAAGAAGGATTTGGGCCAGTATTGCTTCCATGTGAGGGCTCCAGTCATGTTTCCATTGCAGGTTCACTAGCTGAGATGTACCATCCATTATAATGGACGCTTTCCCAGGGATTAAATGTGTTTACATTTGTGGTTACTTTGAAAGCACTATGAAGCCTTTTTATTTAATTAAATTAACATTTATTCTGTTTAGTGAAACATAATGTGCATTCTCCCTTTGTATTCATTTTTTACCTTAGGCAATTTGGATAACATTGTTAGGTTGCTAGAAAAGATTAGCTTCACATAGGATTGTGCTAGCTTTGCGAAATGTATTCTTTCATATCTTTTCAACTCTTGAGTTTGTTTGGTAGAGAATGAATAAAACATATTGTCCTGTAGGCTAGAATACACCTAATTGCCATCTATCATATTTCAAGGGAGCTCAATCAAATAAGTTATTTCCTTATGCATTAAATATGTTGCTTAACCTTTTCATTCCTTAAAACAAAAGACTGTACAGTGTGGTATAAATAAACAGTAGAAAACTTATTTTTGTATCATGCCCTCTATCTTTTTATTTTTGTCTTATGAGGATGGGTTGACAAAGTGCCAACTGTAGGAACTGAAATTTAGAGCATCTTTTTTTTTTTTTTTTTTTTCTGTAGTAAAAGGTTTAGCAAGCTACGTAACCGGGATACAGAACTGAGTAACAATGTATATGGGTATTTCCTAGGGACTGATAACTAGGAGAACACAACTAAAGCTGTTTTTATTCTCCAGCTTGCTCAGTGCTCAACTGGCTGTAATACAGATTGAAGAGTTAGCATGTTTTGAAGTAATCCACTTCCCCTTTAAATTTGCCACTGTGAAAGCAGACTTCAAAAATCTTTTGTCAGCTTTTAAATATTGCGGTGGCTATTTCTTAAGACATGGCTGAAGTCATTGCTATTCTGAATGAGTGCAGGATAGTGGTATGGGAAATTTCATAACTGACGCAACTTCACTTTGTTATGTGCAATAAATGTGATTCTAGATAATACATTTCCTGTACTATTAGGTAAATCCTGCTCGGAATTGGATGAATACAATCTCAAGGATTTGGTGTCTTTACCAGATTTCCTGCCCTTCTTCCTCTTCTGACACTGCCCCTGCCTCTTGTCAGCCTGTCCATCAAAAAAAAATAAATAAAAACTTCCGCTTCTTTTCACCCTTATACTCAACATTTATTGCTACCTCACCTTTCTGCATGGCATTTGCAGGCAGAAGAAAAGAAGGGATGCTTCCTTGTAGCAGTGTTTAAGTTTGATGAGAAAGAACGAATTTTGGAGCTTAACCAGTTAGTTAGCAGAGACACTGTTAATTCTGAACTGCAGCCATATTATTTGAGAAGAGTAAGTACTTTGCTGAAAACTTCCTTTCCACTCAGCTGCATGGGCCAAATTCTGCTCCCATATCCCAACTGACTGTATGAAGTAAGCACAAAGCTTCTCTCCCAAACGTCACAGGGAGAATATCTTTTTTCCAAGATGGGATTTCAGAGAAACACATACCGAGGTAGAGAAAAATTATCTGATGCTACTTATTGTTTATGGAAAATGCTGACCTGCTGAAGTTAATCTTTCCATGAAACTGTATCAGTTGTGAGGAAATCTGAGTCAGGAAAAAATCCTCAGAAATTGAAAGAGGAATAGAAAAAGGGATTGGAAGAATGAGACTCCTTGGATCGCATGCCTTCTACCAGAGATAGATGATCCAGGCTCCAGAGCTTGATCTGAAGTAGTCAAAGCAGGGATCTGCTCCCAGATCTTGCAGTCACCAGGTGAAATTCATGGTCACTGAGCGAAGTGGTTTGTTTTCAAATCATACTGGAGAAGTTCCAAGCTCTATCCTATTGAAACCTGGAACTAGAAAGGAAACAAAGGAGAGAATAAGGGAGGGAAGGAAGAGGGAAGATTGATTGATATGCATGACAGATTAGATGTTTCCTACCCTACTTGCTTTCTATGCAAATATCTTTCAGTAAGAATTTAAGCTTGGAGACATAACGTGTGTGACAGGTCTCTGTCCAAGTAAACCTTCTTGAGTCCCACTTCTCTCACCTTTCAAATCATCTTCTGAGGTCAAGTCTCTTTTCTAGCAGCGAACGAAGCTACACCTCAAACACAATGTATGTCAGGATAGATAAAAGTAAGGTAGTATGTTTCTGTTGGGCACTTCCTTCCATCTGAAAGATTTCTGGAGATGCGTTTGAACAACTATTTGCTAAACTTGATCTACCGTAATGAACCCTTTCTCTTAATGTCCTTTGTACTGAAAAGAACAAACCATTATGGAACCCATTTAACAGCATTATACTAAAACAGTTTTAAGACAGAAGAGCTGATTTGCATCACTGGTATTGGCCAAGCTTCAGATAAATACTTGTTTTGCTTTTTTTTTTTTCTATTTTCACCTTTCTCTGAAAGTAATCTCAAACCAAAAGAATGAGGCTAACAGTTTTTCCGGTCTCTGAAATGATGTACTGAATGGAAAGACCTTAATAACTTCAGTCCTGCTCATCAAACACAGGAAGCAGAGACATCAGAGTTTATTAATATTTGCTATGATCCTGCTCTGCGTTTTATTCTATATCTTTGTTTTGTCACTAAAAGTCAGAAGCAATTCAGTACATTCTTCTCATGCTGAAGGTCTGATTTTACTGTCATCTCTTCTGCATTCTCTTCACATCCTTTCCAACTCATGTGTAAAAAGAAGAAAAAAAATAATAAAAGAAGAAGAGACTAAGCAATTGCCTGAGTTACAGTCCATGAATATTTCTTACAGGATTGTGAAATAAGTTCAGCACATTGAAACCTGTGGGCACTAACTAGTTGGAAAGTGAAATTACAACTCACATACCTTGATATATTCTGTGCTTCCAAAGCTAGAGATTCACTGTTCTAAAGAAATCTTTTGTTGTTTAAAGAACATCATTCTTTAGTATAAGTTAATAACTGATATTAATGCAATGCAGCTGGAAATTCTCAGTTCTACTGTATAAATTGATAATATTACCACGTAGGAAAGAGAGGTAGAAAATAAAGACCTAAAACGTCACTGAGGAAAAGATCAGATCAGTACTAAGTTAGAATGTAATTGTTAATTATTTTCATATCCAGATGAATAAGAAGTGCTCATGCAAAAGTGACACAGACCATACTAAACCGCAGGCTTGCAAATGGCGGTTTTGAAGATGGCATGGGAAAGGGGAAACATTTTATACCTAGTCTGGCCAGAGGCAGGTTAAAATGTATGTGCATTTAGTTCTAGTGTTTCCAGAAGAATCAGTCCCCAGAGAAAGGCTCCTTGAGTTTGCACATGTTGAAATTTATTGGATTATGTTTTCAAAATACTCAAAGTTTCATTTTTCAGCACTTCAAAAATTTCACCCATAGCATATCAGTTTCCTATAAATCCATTGTATGTATGAGTATCTATGTAAACTATTTGCATATATATTATGATCAAGCACATAGGCAACTCTTAGGTTGGATCAGGGATAATAAGAAATAGTATGTGTGTAGATAATCTCAGCTGAGTAATTGATTTTTTAAATATGTGCACAAATTACAAAAATGAATTTTTAAAAACCTTTGAAATACATTTTTTTTTCTTCAATTTTGAGCGTGTAATACCCTAGCTATTGTAAATACATGTGAAACTCAAGAGCAGAATAAAATAACAGAGCTCTTTCAGGCTAGGCTATTTTTGGTTTTTTTCAGAGGAATTTTACTTACATTGGTCTTAGTCTTTAATTAGTTTTATTTTGGGCCCTTACATAGCTAGAAGCAACAGTTGTGTGTTTCACTGGGATGCTGGGAAATTCCCTCTTCCAAAAGATATAAAGTTCCCTTATCTAACCCTGGAGGGCTTTAATTTCTCAAACTTTAAGATAATTAAATGTTTATATGTATATATATATGTACATGTAGGTACAAAAACTGTGGCCTGTGACAGAACCTTGCCCAAGCTGAGCCTCCTGCAAGAATATCAGAATGTTTTGTGGTTTCCATCTCTTATATTAAGGTTAGTGTGTTGGGAGCAAATTATGTGGCTGAAATTAAATTAGTATATCTATTGCAACACCTTTCAAAATAAAAGAGAAAATTCTTCAGAATATTTTCTGAAGAACGAAATAAAGTTGGCGCTTGAAAGGATCACAGAGGCACTATAGATAATAGGTTACAGATTGAAAATAAATCAATAATAATCTAATTGCAAAAAAGGCAAAAGTCCTACGAGGTTATGTGAACCAGTGTGCTGCATCTCCTGCTCTCTTTGACTCTGCACAGGCAGAGAAAGGCAACAGGACAGCAGCAAAAATGATCGGAGGTTTAGAAAAAACGTCATGTTAAGAAAAACTAAATGAATTGTGGATGAATAATCTACACAAAAAAAAAAAAAAGAAGTGGCTAATCTAGATATATAAAAAGGCTGCTGCCAAGACAAAGGGAATAATTTATTTTCTTATGTCTATGACGGATAGGACTAAAAGTAATGGGCCAAACTGGAGGGAGGAGTGTTTAATCTGGGTACTAGGAAAAATCTTTCAATATTAAGAAGACTTACTTGTGGAGGTTACAGACCATGAGATTGGAGGCACTCAGGCAAGTTCATTGGTTTTGTCTTGGGCAGCAGGATAGGCTATATAACCCCATGAAGCCTCTTCCAGGATTATTTTTGTATGATTTTACTAACATTTTGATGTGTAATCCCCTGACAACTCTTCTATAAAGTGCTTTATAGTGAATTTGTCCCAGGTAGTGAAAGGGGCCTATGGTGAGTCACTCATTTATGACTAATTTTTAGCATGCCAGAGCTACGCAAATTTCCACGCACAGACCTATTATATTTTCTTAGAGAAGATTCAGTGTACTTGAAGACAGTATAGAATGGGTTTAATAAATGTGCTTATTCAGATTACAAAACCAAGAGGGCAAGTCAGCTAAAATGCTGTCTTAATAATAAAACTTTGGCTAAAGTATAGTCAGATAGTTTATAGCTATAATACAGTGTTCCCATGCATCCAACCATACATAAGGGCTTCCATTGTCTTCACTGATGCTCCCCTAAGCTTCAGCTGAGTTAAGCTTTGTGATACAACTGTCTGTAAATACGCCTACACGTATGAATGGTTTTGTTAACACTCAGTAATTTGATAGTAACATGCTCTTTTTTCTTGCCTATGGGACATGAATATTGTCCCTACAGCTCAAGGTATTGTCATACCTGCTTTTTGGCCCCAGTGAGACTCATGATTATGAGTTTCTTTGAGCTGGAATGACAGAAAAATATAAAGGAGAAATATTACCTTTTCATTTTATTTAATGGAAAACATCCAAAAGCGTTCCTTTGGGAGACAGCATTGAAATAGCTAGTTTTGGCTAACGAGTTTCTAGGATTGAAAAATAAGTGTGTATGGCTTCAACTCTTGTACCATGGGAGCAAAGAGAGATACTAAAACCTCTTTGTTTCCTGAATTTTTAATGTGAGAATGTCCTTCTGGTATGATGTCTTACCAGAGTCCCACAGAGTGTAGATAGCCTGCATAACTGAGATCCAAACTGCAAAAAAATTACTGATTCATTGGTTCACCAAAAGTGCCCAGATCTTCATGCTAGGGTGTTTTAAATGCAGTCAATAATAGGAAATGCGTGACTGCTGGAGCAAGACAGAAGTCAGATCGCTAGAGTGACTTGTTTTGCATCACACGAGCTAAATTCTTTGGAGATACCGGCAGCATGGAAATGCCCTGTTCTTCTGCCTATAAACACGTTTCTTGCCTTCTTTGAAAGCTACACTGGGTTTATCTACGTGGTATTTTCCAGGCTGACGAGAGTCTGCTTGGGCTGCTCTGTGAGCCACCATGAAGCTTCCATTAGCTCAGCTGGGAGAGAAGCGTTATTAGCTTTGGCACAGCGATGTTAGCTCCAGCTCAGCGCTGACCACATTCTGGTCACTGACTGCTTCTGGTCTGGGCAGCTCAGAGAGCAAGCAGGCTGGGCTGGCGGTTGGTCAAGGCACATGCAATCCTGGCTCTTGTCTGCATACTAAATGTCATGTCTGCATTCCCACCATGTTAGGCTAGGGCACTGGAAAAAAAAAAAAGATTGCTCAAAGGCTTAAAGAAGTGATTGATTGTATCTAACGCTTGCCGTGAAAAGGCACAGAAGGTAAACACATGGTTTCACAGTCTGAGTAATAGTTTACTGAGGTGCACCTAAAAGATAGGGTGAATTTGTGTAACTACAAGCTTACCCTTTAGATCTTGTCCTTCTTCACTTGAGAAGATTTCCTCAGAGGGAAAGAGATCTGAGTTCGGTACGAAAGCAATTGTTCATTGTGTGGTTTCTTTATTGTCTCTTGGCATGAATCAGAGCCAAGCTTCCTCAGGTTTGCTGGGCAACCAACGACTATGCTATTGTGCTTTCACCAGTCAATGAGGATTTTCATAACCCTTGGTGTGCTAGATATCTATGTGTGAAATCCGATTTTAATCTGTTTCTATAAACATAGTAACATATCTCTAGCTAGCCCTTAGGGCATTAATGCCTGAAGTAATGTCTGGATTTGATGCCCCTCCCCTCCATTGCTCCCTGCTTTCTCTTTCACACAAAAGCTTCTTAGCTCAGCAACAAGTCTAGTCCCTCCTCCTCATGAGATTTCTTATTCTCGAGTGAGCTTTCATTTCTTTTTGCTTGGACACAGTGAACACCACCAACGCACCTGCAGAAGGAGCAGATGTAAATTTTTCTGATGTGACTTTGTGGACCCATGGCAGCACCTCTGCCAGAGAAGAAAGAGCCTTTAGGGTACCTCATAAGATTACAGTGTGCTAAATAGTAGATGTCTGCTTAGACTTCCTGATGACTAAAGCTGATTTTGAATCTAGTTTCATGTCCATAAAAGGGTTAATCAGCCCTCTGAAAACAGTATAAATATGCTGATTGGCATTAAGGAGTCAGATGTTTGGCAAAGCTAATCGCGGTGAGAAAACGGAGCAACTTTACCATCATAGGTCTAATACATCTCCAAAGTAGCACCTGTTGGTAAGTACCGGTTTTTGAAAAGCCAGCTCCAAGGACAGTAGTACAGCTGGATCTGATGCTACCAACCCTCTGTTGAATACCATGAAGCATAAGAAACAGCAAAGTTCCCTAGCCCGCCCACACATCTTACTCCAGCTGAGATACATTCCAGTTCATTTTTTGTCTCTTCTCAAACCCAAAGGCAAGCATATGGACGGACAAACTCCACTTCCAGATGATGAAAAAAATGTATCTCTAAGTAATTCTGGTAATTTTGTACTGCATATTTCCTTTTTTGTCCAATACACAGGTGGTATTGCTATGTTGCATTACCCAGCTTGCAAGTCTGGCTCTTTAATTACTGCTGTACCTGCACAAGCATCAGGCTCTGTAAATCTACAAGGCGGTGACTGATACTTGGGCACATCATGCTAATTAAGTGCTTGCTCTTCTTGTAGGGAGAGGTTAGATCGTTTCCAACAAATCTATTTAGTCCTTCTGTCGTAACAAACAGTGCCCAGTCTTGCACACGCATGTTGTAATACCTTATCATCACCCTCTCATTAACGTATGAAAATCATAGAATGTAGAAAGGTTTATCGGGCTTCTGTTGTGTAACTCAATGCTGACAAGCAGAAGTGCGTTTCATCACCATTCCTTAGGGAGGGCAGCAGAGAGGAGCTGCTTCTGAGATCATTGAATTTAGTCCATCTCTCCAGCCATAAAGTCTTCTCTGTTTTACATCAGGTGGACTATAAAAGTTTAATTCTTTCAACGAACAACTGCATGTTAGAAAAGTAATCAGCAAAGTGCAGCACATAAGAACCAAAGGTTAGATGTTGCTGGTTTTCATTGACACACAATAAAAGGCCTCAAAACCACATTATGAGCCATGGAGGGGTTCAAATTTGCTTCAGCAGTAAAAATACAGTGAAAATAATTACTAGACATCCTTAAGTCCTCTGAGGTAGTGTTTTCTGCTTCGCTAAGGTTAGGAAAGCTACAAGTTTGCATACATGTATAATTGAAAGGGATGGTACTTGAAGAGTTACCATACATAAAGAAATATCTTTTGCAGCTGCTGAAGGATCTAGTCTCTTTCTCATTGAAGTCTGCAGAATTCCCCATTGATTTGAGTGGAAGCAGAATTTGGCTCTAACTTCTAAAGCAAGACTGAGACATTTAAGAACCACAAGATCACTTGGTGTAAGACACTCTTTATTATAATAATTATTGTGTTGCTTAATGGCAACTGAATAGTATTGACTCTTACAAAATGTGTTTTTCTTTGGAAATGTTTATATTGTTATCCAGAAAGGGCTTTGCCACAGCTCTTAGAATTTCTTAGACTTTAATGTGCAGCATCAGTGTATGAAACTGAGCACAATTGTATGCATTATAAAACAATATACACATTATTGTAAATTTAATTGTACAATAGCAGAAGAAATTTAATGTAGCTACTTTCATCACACCTTGTTTCAAATAAGAAAACAAAAAGGTAAAATAATACAAATGTCATCTATAAGAACACAGGATGCTTCACATCCTCAGACGTGATCTTCGAGCAGATCTTCAGAGTGGAAGTTCCTGAACCTGAGCTCCGTAGCTATGGCCTGCAATGGCTGTGTCAATAAAAAGTGTCCTTGACACTTCCGTATTGGGTGGTGACCAGCAATATGAAGTGAGAGCAAGACTTCATATATATGAAACACAGTATAAGACTGGCCTAGGAGCAAATTAACCTGTTCTATTTGTCAAGTAACTAGTAGCAACTACAAAAGTAGTTTTCATAGAAGGGGCTTTTATGGAGCACGTGACCTTGTCTTGCTGGTGGTTTCATCAGACCATAAATAGAAGTTCCACTGATTTGTGGAATTACTTACTGCAACTCGTTAAAGAATTTAACAACTGCTGAGTGAGATAAACATGTGAATCCCTGAGGCTACAGGTGTTATTTAGGGAAAGTTTTTAAAATGGATCTTAACTAAATTTACAGAGATATCATGGGCTTTCTTACAAAATCCAATGACTTGTCCCTATTAAGGAATAGTAGTGTGAATTGCTGAGTTCACAGCACTTTTCACCGTCACACTTTCACACAGCACTTTCACAGTCCTTTTCACTATATCCTACACACTAACTCTACTGAGAATTAAAGTATTCTAGAAGCCTTAGGAAATTTTTTTCTCCCATACTATTTAAGCTGTGGGCATCCACACTAATAAACTATGAAGTCTGACGCAGTCACCTCCAACACTAAGCTGACAAAAGGAGGACCCCGTTAGTTGTTTGAATTTGAGGCACATGAAAACCAGGATCTCAGGAGTCCAGCTCTTTTGGAAACTCACTTGAGGACTGGCTGAGGTAGGTGTGCCTCCTGCTAGTGGCTGTTCCCTCTGACATCAAGGACCTGCCAGGCAGCAGATGCCTCTAGACACTATGTACTTTCTCTCAGGGGAAATAAGTTGATTTTAAGGTAATCAGTTTTCATGAAAAAAAAAACCCCAATAAACAGAAATGCAGGTCTAACTGCACAATTGAAAATAGATTAAAAACATTCATATTTACCACTTTGCTTTCAAATAAGAAGTAAAGTTAATTAATATTCAAGTTCTATGAAGGCAACATCTTCTGGGATGGTTTTATTATCTGGCATATACTTAAGGTGATACCTACCTTGTGCTTTGTTGAACACAAAGCAGAACCATAGCTCTTCCTTCCCTTACCCATGGTTAGGACTTGCAAGAAGGCATGCCTGAAAGAATTACACTGAAGGTATAGCCAAATGTTGTGTTTGTCAACCTGGTGTATTCTCTAAGTAAGTTCTCTAAACTGGGGATGGCAATAGGAAGCAAATCTTTTTCTCCAGTTTTATTCAAGTAATAAAGAGCCCAGGAGGTGGCAAGCATTTTTCAAACCAGGAAGAATTTTGATGGAGGAGTCATGAAACTCTGGCATAACCAGTGCAACTAACCTTCTTTTGAACATCATGACAATGGAGGAGGGAGTATGGGGAAGTTTAGGGAAATTTGCTGGAGGGAGGGAGAAGGAGGAGAGAAAAGACTCTAGAGATAATGCAGAGCCTAGTTATACGGTCATGACAGAAAGGCAGAGGTAAACCCACCAGCACATATGGGACCTGTCGCAAAACCCTTCCTTGAGCAGAGCTACATCTACTGAGAACAACATACCCAGGGGCTCTGCCAGTGGGATAGAAGGTCTCCAGAACACTCAGAATTCCAGTATTTGCTCAAGTTGGGCAGTTTTGCTGCTATCCTCATGCAGATTATAGAGAGAAGGTAAGCAGGTTGCTCTGATCAAACCAGTGCTCTCCATGCTGATGTCCAGCTGATGAAGTAGGAAGCAACAGCTATCCTTGAAGATTCCACAGGTATACTCAGAGGTCAATAGACAGAAGTTGAGGACCAAGCTGTACTACGTACTCGTGTCAGGGTTGTGACAGTAAGCCCCCAAACAAAAAGCAGCAGGGGATTGGCCGACATATGGGTACCTCTAACTACATATTTAAAACATGATACAGGATGGATCATATGGGGGCTGGATTTTCTAGTAAAATATATATTGTATTTGGCAGGAGGGGAAATGCCATGTAAAACGTGAGCCAATTTGCTGCGGTTGAGAAGCATAGATAGTTGAGATGGATAGACTCTGACTCTGAAGTAAGATAGCATCATTAGAATAGTTAGAATACATTGGGGACCCTTCTGACATACATCAAATGGGAATTCTTTATGGCTGCTGCAGAGCTGAGTGTGCTGAATGGCAGGATGCTCTCTGTATGAACAGACACAGGCAGTCCTGACAGCGTATGACCACCAAGACCTCCATAATGATTATAGCAAAATGGACTGGCAATGCCCAGCTGCCATACCTCTGATCCGTATGAGCATGCCTGTGGTGTTATATCCATGTGCTAGATATTTAACCACAACCACTGTGTCACAGTGGATGTCCGCTTGGTGGTAGCACCTTGAACAACCTTGTTGTGCTTTTAACATATGAAAGAGCCATGGCAGCACAGTTTTTGAGATGCTTGTACCCCTGTTTGACCTTCTGTGAAGCTTCTGACTTCTTTGGCTTTCTCAGTGCCAGTGTCCTGATTCAGTATACCGAGGTAACAAGAGCAGTGTGAATGCTGAAGGACAGCACTGGATGGGACTTCTTATAAGGGGCTATGCAGTAGATCTAGCAGCTGAAGACAAAGTAGACTACTAGGTTATGGGTGCCAGGAGGTCAGTGTTCAGTGTATTGCAAGAATTTACAGGGCAGTAGGTCCTCCCAAGGGCAACTCAGCTTTCATGCAGTGTTGTCATGCCTGAGGCTTGCTGAGGGACAGAGGCCACCAGAGGCAGGTTGGAAACATTCACTAAGGCAATTCTAGCAGAGGAGACCAGACACAGCCACTATGGTCCATAAATCAAAAACCATGTTGATAAATCAGATGGTTCAGAGAGGAGCCAGGAGAATGATGAACAGTAAATAGAAAGGATCTCATATTACTCAGTTTAACAAAAAAAATGATATGGAAAGACTTGTTAACAGATTATATGCACCTACATGGAGCAAAGAAATTTGCTGATAGAGAGAACATGCTCCTGAAGAGAACATTTTAATGTGATGAAGCTGAATATGAATGAAGTTTGGAAATTGAGTGTGAATTTTGAAAACAGCATATCAAAGACTTCTGCGGATGAAATTGTGTAAATCATCAGATAACAATCAGTCAAAAGTCCTTACAAAGAAGGAGAGAGATGGATATTGCTCTCTCATTCCACATGGCTATTTGAAATACCAATATTATATCTCTGTTCTCATCAGCCTCTGAAGTTCAATACAAAGCAGTGGAATCTGCTTCCTAAACTTGTATAAAGATTTACGGTCTTATTAACTTCACATAAGCAGTGCCACTAATGGGAAGAGAATGTCTTTTCCAGATATGTTTCCTTCAGTACACCCCCTGTAGGAAATTTAAGTCTCTACTCCAAAAAATTTATAATTTATAGAAGAGGCTGATTGCTTTACAGTATGAAACTGAAAGCTACATTTCATTAAAACAAGTCGGCTGTTCTGGGAATGGAACTGTTACAGTTATAAATCATAAAAAGCCATAGTAGCATTGGTCTGCTCTAACATCTGTTGGATTTTACAGCATTTACAGGTAACATTTGCCAGTGATTAAACCAGAAAATGTTATAATACTACTACAATCACTAATCTGATTGTTAACTTGAAAATTTTGATTAGTCAGAACAGTTTCAAAATGCTTACTTTCTGTAACAGTGAAGGATTATGCACCTAAATGACACGTTAGGCTTTTCCATCAAA
The DNA here is from genome assembly GCF_964199755.1 of Larus michahellis. Taxonomy (NCBI): domain Eukaryota; kingdom Metazoa; phylum Chordata; class Aves; order Charadriiformes; family Laridae; genus Larus; species Larus michahellis. Next base: position 85,616,396 of record NC_133896.1, on the reverse strand, counting down.
GTAACGTTTATTAATCTTAATAATTGTCCAAGTAGAATCAAGATATATTCGTATGTTCCATATCTTATCCACAGACTAGGGAGATATAACATGAAACACATTGAAAAATTGTCTTGCTTCTTATGAGAAGATCTGATCATATGATTGCATTCTTTATCAAGTGTTTTCTTTGTCTGGAGAGCCCTGTTAACTTGAATGGCAAAGCCACTATTTTTTTCCCCCATGGGGGCATGTCAAGAGCACTTGACCACCTGCATAGATCTGATTGCAGAACTTGGTTCAGCTACTTGTATTTACATTTTTACTAAAATGAAGACTCATTATTTCACATTCCAGAGTTTTCAAACTCCTGTTGAGTATACAACCAGTTAATAGGTATACCAGCCTATAATCACTTCAGACCAGTTACCAGACTTCCCCAGATAAAGAAAAAAAAGGCTTTGTAGGTAGGGAGGAAAGAAATATTTTTACCATTCCTATAAAACTTCTGAGGAATTATCATCTGGGACATAATCACAAACAACTACTAGTTTTCCCCTTGGCAATTTAAATTGGTTATGTTGACACATAAAATCAAGTGTTGTGACTGTTACTGTTTGTGTTGTACTACGTGGAGAGGATTATATATTGTATATTACATAGGAATCTACTATATATTTCTGTTGTCCCATATGTGCTTAAAGCAGAAGAAAGAACGACAGCCTTTCCAGGTAGTTAATCTGTGCCAGTCAATCTGTTGATCTTTCAACCCATATTTTTCCTGTTCCACAGCAATAAATGTAATTACTGGACCAAATTGTGGCTGGTATAGATGGCAGTTGTTACACACTGAGTTTAATATAAAGAAAAAAACCGTACAGATGAAAAGTAATGCCAAAGTAATTCAACCTAAGAAATACACAAATAAATACTACACAATCTTTTCCCTTTGACCCAATTCCGATGCAGATTGCCTCCGTATGCGAGACTGTACTTGCACCAAATAAACAAAATCCATGCCATATGCAATAAACATGTTGAAGAAAACCTACCTCAACTGAAGGAAACTGAGAGTATGCTGAAAGCTATTTCACTAAATAAATAATGTCTCAATTATGCCTATTAGCATCAAAGGAGAAAGCAAATTACTAGACAATTTTAAAAACAATCCTAACCCATTATTTTCTTGTTGTTTCAGCAAGGAAAGCAAGCAGCACCTTTAAAAAAGAGGTTTAGTGCACAACTAAATACAAAGAAACAATTTCAATTGGCTTTTTAAGACATCCGATAACTTATCAGAAAAATTTTGTTTGCAACGCAGTTCGGGTTTATGATGTCTATTGTTTTATAAGCAGAAATCAAGCATAGTGGCTTTTCATCCACTGAGGGTTCCCTTTGGCTTTATCACAATAAGAGTGATAAGACCTTTACAGGTATAGATACATTCCCTGAAGACCAGTGGCTTTATTGTGTATTTCCACTAATGTTAAGCAAGAGTATTTTGCCATCCATGTTTTCTACAAAGTCCATGAGTTCAGTAGGCAACATTGCCAAATGAATTTAGCTCCCTTAACTTCTCTATTCTGTCCATCTTCCTACTACCTGTCTATCTCCCTGTCTTCTCTTTATCTTTTATTTTACTTCTGAGGTCTACTCAAGATCCACTGAAATTTAAATCACAAAATAATGGTACCTCTTCACAAGAGCTGAGTGCATTCAAGCGAGCCGAATGAGCCTTCCTTACCCCAAAGAGATGGAAAAAAGAAACTTGAAAATGGCCATGTGGTCAGGATTTCTAGCCAGGAGCTTTTGAAATGCTAGGCAAACAAATGCAGTATCTAATGCCAGAGCTGATGTTGCATCACAAGTCATTGGGAAGCTATTTAGTGGTGGGGTTTTTCACTGTATTTGTTGTTAGAAGAGTGGTATTTACTGATGCATCTTCATGCATGCAAGCACACATAAACTCATCCTTTTTTTATTACCCTAATATTTCTATCTTTCACAGTATGATTGAAAATTTCCTGGAAGGATAAATCTGGACTTAGGGAGGTGCCTTTTGTGGGTTCCAAAAATGTCGGTTTACATTTGGTTGATTTATAATTGTGGAACAGGCATTTTTCAGCCCACAGTTTGAATAGTATAGGAGGTTTGGGTTGTTTTTTTTTTTTTAGGGAGGGGATTGGAAACATGTTAAAACCCTTCTGTGCTACATTCAGTAGCACTAAGCATGCCCTATTGTGGTGCTTCACATCCCCATCTTAGCAGAGTCCAGACTCTGTGGCTACATGAAAAACGACCCCTCCATTTCCTTCTGTGTGTATGCATTGCGGAGTGCTGACAAGTATTCAGCAGTAGAGATGACACTGAGTTTCCATCTTGGTGTGCGAGTGGAAGAGTGATGAGAGAAGGAGGCTGTGCTGGCACTTGGGCTCAGAAACCTCTTGAAGAAGTTAGTGGTGCCGCCTGCCTATCTCACCTCAATTTGCTGAGAGGCAAGAATGAGAATTTTGCAGATGCATCTTCTGAGAAAAAAAAACCTTTTAGCTGTGGTGCATTGCCCAGAGAGAAAAGAACAGCTGTTTGAAGGTGCTGAGAAGTATGGAGTGGTAGAAATAGTCCCAGAAGAGGCAGGTTTGTAGGGAAAGGCCAGATGAGGTGTTCAGAAGCACATAATAAATTGTGAAGCCATGTAATAAATATTATTTAGTGTATGGTTCTGCAGTTTATCTTATGATTCTAAGCTTACCGTGAGGATAACACCATCCATATATTTATGTGTATGCTGTATATAATATTCACATAACACATAAAATACTTCTGTAAATAGGAACATATTTATACATAAATATCCTGCTGTGTTTTGAAATACTCCTGACGTTCTTGGCATTATTAGTATAAAGACAACAGTGCAATGAATAAATTTTCCTTGGCATTGGAATAGCTTCATCTTTGGCTGTTTACAACTTTTGCACACTTGTATAAACCAGCTGGTATCAAGTTTAAAAGGAAATCGTATCAATGACTGAGAAAAATCAAAACAGATGCTCATTACGTTTGTCTAAGATAAAATTAACTGAACCTGTCATATTTTGTGGGCAATTCTTCTAACATCTGCAGAACAAAGCAAATACACTTAATTCACTACAGCCTTTAATTTATAGGTCAGATATGGCCTCTCAGGGCTATTGTGTTTGTGTTTAAAAAGCTTAGAGTAAGTTTGAAAACAAAAAAGCTGGAAATGTTTATTTTTGTGGCCTGAGATAATCATCCTTCCTGAGTTTCAGTTATTCTAATTTAAGGTTTACACTTGGATGGGATAATCAGACTCGGCACAAATAATTCAGATGCAGCTGGATGGGGGAAAGGGAACTCATGCAGGGAATTAATGAATTTAACTGTTACCTCCTAAGACTGGAGAGGAACCTCTGTCTCAGAAGAAAGACATGCCTACGTGTGTGCAGAGAAGGCATCTGTCTTCATTGCTGTACAGTTTGGCTTGATTGACAAAATTGATATTTCTGCCATACAAGAGAAAGGTAACAATGCTGCTGTTAGTTATTCTTCATGTCTAAAATTTTCTAAACAATAGAATAGTCAAATGTTTATCTCATACTAGGTATCTAACCACTTCCTCCCACCTCCATACCAAATTTTGGGTGGTATTGCTGTGGTTGAGTTCCCACAGGGAACTCAAAACCACTGAAACAACAAAAGGTGAAACCCTGAATTCAGCAAGGCTTTCCATACAGCCTCCCATAGCAGGCTTGTTAGTAAACTCAGCAGAAGGGACTGGATACAGCGACTAGAACATGGGTGAAAATCTGCCTGGACTGTTACGCTTGAAGGGCAGTGGTGGGAGGTTTGAAGATCAAGTGGTGGCTTATTACTAGGACTGATATTGTTCCACATCTTCATCAACAATCAGGCTTACAGGATGGAATGTGCCCACCGAAAGTCCACAGATAGCACCAAACTGGAGGAGTGGGTAACGTGCTGGAGGGGAGGCCTGCCACTCAGCACCATGTCAACAGGCTGGAGAAAATGGCAGACAGAAACCTGATGAAGCCCAACAAAGACAAATGCAGACACTTGCACGTGGGACAGGATAACTCCATGCGTCAGTACAGGCTGGGACCCAATTGACTGGAAGCTGCTCTCCAGAAAAAGTCTGAGATGTCCTGGTGGTGAGTAAGTTGAACCTGAGTCAACAGTGTGTCCTTGTGTTGATGAAGGCCAAACACAACCAGGGCTGTATTAGCAAGAGTATTGCTAGTGGGCCAACAGAAGTGATTCCTCTCTTCTGCCTTGCCCCTATGAGGCTGCTTCTGCAGTACCGTGTCCCGTTATGGGCTTCCCATGCAAGAAAAATGTTGGCATATTGCAGTTAGTCCGTGGAGCACATGATGTATGAGAGGGACTATGAGAGCTGGATTTTTTCACCTTGGAGAAGAAAAAGTTAAGTGGAGGACAGGAAGGAACCTCATTTTTGTCTTCAATTACCCAAAAGAGGATTATAGAGAAAACAAAACTAGACTCTTCTCAAACTTGTGCAGTGAAACGCAATGGATCTCAGCAAAGGATGTTCTGGTTAGAAATAAGAAAAATGTATTCACTTGAGAGAAGCACACCACTGGAAAAGGTACCCACAGAGGCTGTTTGATTTCCTTAAATTTTTAAAACTCAGTCAGACGAGGTCCTGAGCAACTGGATCTATCTTCAAAACAGGCCCTGCTTTGAGCAGGAGGTTAGTCTACAGACTTCCAGAGGTTCTTTCCAATCTCAACTGTCCTATGTCTCTATGGAAGTGGACGTGGGTTACTGCCACACAATTCTTTGGGCATTTCCCTATCTTCTCTTCCTTATCTTCATATTTCCCAAATTTGGAATCTTCCTGTCTCCCCTCTCTCCCAATGAAAACAACATCACATTTGGAGAGGGCAAATACAAGTCAAGAGATTAGAAGTCATGCACCATTCAGATTCTAGAAATGGGAGCTATATCTTTGACCTTACTCACAAATTTCTAGCTATTCATAGACTGTTACTACACCAACACTTTACCCAGTCCTGCAGTCTATATAGTTTTTTTAATCTTTCAGAAAATAATGTAGATACATGGACCAGATTGTGTTTCGGTTTTTTGTGTGGAAGGAAGGAGGTTGCTGTAAAGGATGTAATCAATGCAAGACTGCTATGTGAGGAATTAATATCCTTGCGGGAAAGTCAGAGAAGGTCAGAAGAGAGGTGGCTCTGATCAGGCTTGTCTTTTGAGTCACTTTGCAGTGCTACTCCTGTTATAGTTTGACAAATAAGCTGCATGCAAAGATCAGTCAGAGCAGTGAACTTGTCATTCCCATGTGTGCCTGGAAACTTGGGAAGGAATCCCCATCCCAGGCTAGTAAGGCAGCACCTAATGGAGTCCTCTAAACAACTTTTGCTGTTATTGCCCACACTTCTTTTCACTGTGTCATCATTTGTGGGAATTTCAAGGAATTATGTCTGTGCTTATAATGTGGAAATTGATGATTAAACTTGCTGCTGGATCTGCTCTTTTTACCTTAGTGAATTTCTGTGGTTCAGTAGTACTACCCATGGGCAGAGGTTTTCGGGAGCAAGACCTACCCATAAACCTTTAATGTATGTGAAACTTAATAGACCTTTAAGGACTTTTACTTTGAAAGAAATATCAGTGATTTTTTTTTAATTATTTTGCACAAGGTAGGTTCCTAATATGAAATAAGCGTAAACGAAATAATTCTTTGAGTACAATCTATGCTAGGCATGGGATATTGTTCCATTTTTATGGTACTCTTAGTTTTGAAACAGAATGGTTGGGTTTTATTAAACACACAGGCCTTCAGGGCCCTTTTCTGGTAATTAGACACATAACTTAAATCCATAAAAGTGCTTTCTTGGAACCACTGTTGATAAAGGGGTGACACAATTTACTTTTGTCTTTGGCATGAGTCCTTGAAACAATATATACCATTTTATTTCAGGATGTATAAACTACACACTATCGTCAACAGCAGAAACAATTATGACTGGATTTGCTTATTCACGTTAACCCATAATAACATTACGGAATGATTTGAGGTTAAAGCTAAGAATACAAAAAAAATACATTTTCGTTTTATACAGAATCCTTAATAAATACTGCTGCAAAAATCTCTGCAGAGAGTCAACAGAAAAATTTAATAGGGAAGGGCAAATTTATGTGTGCAATCAGAAATACCAGGTTTGCTATATACTACGGTTTGAGAGGGAATGGAAGAATAATAGGTTTTATGAGAGAGGAAAGAACACCTTCTGTTTACAAAGTTGCAGTTAGTCCTACCAGTCAAAAGCTTTTACCACAGCTTCTGGAGATATATGTCATCCCCGATTTCCCCCTGTTGGAATGAACATAAGCATCAATTTTTCAAGAATGAGTGTGCCTCACTTCTCTCTGAAGCCATATGTCTAAAAGATCACACGTCAAGATAAAGCAAGGAGGATTTTCCATTGTTACCCTTTTGAACCAGCATTTTTATAAACTCTGAATTGTACCTTGTAAATGACAATGCTCAAGTTCATGTCACATTGAAGCGCAGACAGATCTAACTAGCTGCAGACCAGTTACACTAGCGCTTGGCCATTACTTACTTATTGTAAACACCTTGACTTTTCTTTCCTTAAATAAAGGTAAATAAAGGCAGGCAACCGATTCAAATCAGTTTTCTAGAAGCTCATGAAACCATTGCAAAGACGCTGAGTACTGCACACTTAAAGAAGATATCAGATTTGGACAATCCGATTTAGAAATCAATCCAATTTAAAAAAACAGCAGTGGGATTGGAAATTCAAGGAAGAAAGGAATCTAAAACAACATTTAAAGGCCCCTATTAGAAAATGATGGATTATTACATCTATCAAAAGATCAGAGAGCTTTCACCTCTGTTTTGATGCTTACTTTCTCACATCAAGCACTGCTTCACAACTGTTTCGGAGCTTGCAATAAGTTATTAAAGTTCTAGTACATGGCTGTCTGTACCATAGATAAAATGACCCATGCTGAAACTGGCTAGTTTCTCCACAGGCAGCCTCAGAGAAGACAATGATTTAATGAGCCAGGGGAATAAATGACTCTTTTAATCTTTGGATGTGGTCTGTCATGGTAAATTTCAGGTGCATTGTCAAAATAATGGTGAGGGAGCGTGTGCTTCTGCTCCCCATGTCACACACCTCCTGTGAACAAATAGATATGTTCACTATTGGGACTTCCCAGATTATCTTCTTTAACTGGGAATCAGCTTCATTTTTCTTTAGAGAAAACTATGGAAATATCAGTGCTTAAATTGCCAATCTCTGCTCCCTAAAGCAAATAGTATTGCTGAAAGATTCTCCCAAGGCACTCTGAGGCAATCTCCCACTGTTTCTCTGCTCGAGGGGTATCTGTCAATCAATAAAAACATAGCCTGAGCCTGTTGCCACTGCTGTGCCAGCGTGCTTCAGCCCGTTGTTAATGAAAAGTCTTCTACTACTGAAATGGAGTTCTTTTCCAAGGCTCCTGGCAAACACTGAAGAACTGGATTTGAAATATTAAAACCCTTGCATACTGATGTCACCTGAAAGAAAGACAGCAGAAGTAAGTCCTGAAAGGAAGAAGAACCCTTTAATTCGCAGTATTTAGGGTTAGAGTCAAAGCAGAAATAGGAAATGGAAAAAATTAAGCAGGAATCAGAAAGCACCTAAGTCTGGTGTCAAAAGAAAAAGTCTGAAAGTATGTGAGGAGCCAAAAGCTACAGATGAAGGCTTGAAGTACCAGCTAGCTAGGGAACAATGTGGGCTGCTCCATATGTTACCTGTGGTTAGGCTGTGGTTACCAAACCTCAAGCTGAAAAGAGCAGTTCTTTGATCCTGGCTAATGAACCCCAGCTAGTGAGAAATGAGGCCAAACTCAGATACCTGAAAGCCAGGCACAGTAGAGCAGGCTCCTAGTTTAAAGGCATAGCTTAATCCAGCATTTGAGGCAAACTGCAGAATTTGAGAGGCTGAGTTGATGGCTAGACAGTTGCACTGTGCTTTGGTGCAGTATTCTGTTCGAGTATTTTGCTCTTCTGTTTCTCCGCTAAGAACCAGATCTTGAAGAGAATGTGAATACCAGTTCAGTGCTCCCCATCCAGCAAGTCATGGAAAGGATTTTGTTCCTTTCCATGGACTTTGGATCAGATTCATGAGGGCTTTAGGAGCTCAGTTTGTTGGGTGATCATGAATCATTTTCTTTCTTATCCTACGGGTACATCCTCTACTTTGGCAGACTGACTGCTGCTGTTTTTCAAAGATCTTGAGAAACCGAGTGAAAGGAAGTAAGTATTAGACAGGGTAATTTTCGTGTGATTAATTAGGGCTGGGCATTCATTTGTTCCTTTGAGAAATCTTTGATCTGGTTTTATATCTTAGTTGGCCTTGATGGGAAACAAACTGAGCCTTTGTCAGGAAGTCACGAGTGGGATAATACCTTACCTTAGGTTGCATACCTACTTCCGATAGGCTTAATGATCATCTGTCTTCCTCACACTCCTGAGAACTTCTACAACATGCCGTAAGCAGGAAAAGAAGGGAGCAAGAATAGTAGAGATCAGCATTTTAGGCCATATTATAAACTATGGTAATTTGGACTGCTGCATTTACAGCTAAGTTCTACCAGATGACACATACAGAATGAATCATAACATGCCTGATTCTGCACACCCTTCTGACTGCAGTGAGCTCAGGGCAAGAAGGGGCAAAGGGGTTAAGTACTGTGTTGTCTCCTTCCTCAAGAGGCCAAATCAAAGACCTGCCTCCTGCTTTTTGGATCTCTGCTTTTTGCCACAGCTCACTCCAGTCCATGATTTCAGTGTCAGTAGTTTTAATATACATTTAAGTATGTAATTATTACATATATTTACAGAGTTATACACACACATATAGAAGCGATATATACATACTAACTTCCATGGTTTCAACATTGTTTGCATATCTCAGACGTGTGACTGGTTGTTACAAGGAACACTGCCGTATGACTGCAAGGAAGTGAGTTGCCATTGCTGCAAGTAAGCTGCTGGAGAAAGCTGCCTGTTTCCTTCCCAAAAGCTTATGTCACAAAATGATAGCAAGGAAGACAAAGCTCAGTAGACTTTTCTGAAAAGACGTAGTTGCCCTTTCACTGACCTCTTTGCTGTACCTGAGCGACTGGCAGCACTAAGCTATTAAGAAACAGGGCGTACACGTTGCACCCAAAGATCTTTCATAAACACCCATCTGTCATGGCTTCTTAGGAGGAAAATGTACTTTTGTCATTGCTCTTGGCATCTTGGAACAACGCGGCACACCATTTGGTTCTCTGACCTTATCAGAAGGGTCTAACTGCATGCAGAGCTTAGCAAAACCAAAACACAGTTCAGTCTAGAGCATTTCCCTTGGGCTCTTTTCTTTTTATTTTCTCTTTGGGAACTGTTACCGACAATGTTCTTCCATGAGTAAACGTTTTCAGCATTCCTATGGTCTCATGCAGCTTTTTCCTATAGGTCTTGTTGAGACAGGAGGGTGAAAATAAACACACTTCTGGTGGGTGAATGGATGTCTTGGAAATTTGTAGTAAGATGTAAGAGATTTCTTCTCCCCTGTTTTCAGTCCTGGCTAGATTTCTGTTGCGTATGTAGCAATTACCTTCTACATAAGGAGAGGACATCAGCATTCAAGGGTCACTTTTTATTTCACAGTCTACAGAACACACTTTGAATATTCTCTGAAAACACAAATTTCAGTCTTTGAGTTACACCAAACCTAAACAAGAGCCTGGGAACAATGAGGCTTATTCTCTTCAGCTTTAAAAAAAAAGCACAGGGGTGAAAAACTGAAGTCTTGATCTTAGCAAAGTACATCATGCACCCTCTGAAGGAGCTCCTTCCCCATTCTGCCTCTTCCCCGCTGCTACCACTAGCTGCCGTCGGATGATGATTGCAACGGGTAATTACACCTTCTCAGGAAGAAGGAAAGGGAAATTCAGAGAATTCAGCGAGATGAGTTTATACCCTCATATACTCCCAGTAATGCCTGCCTGGGGCCATTTTGCAAGGGCTTAGTTAGTCTAGCCCAGTGACAGCTGTTTCTTTCATCATCTCTTCTTTTATATGTTACATTTCTATTTAACATTGCTTTCTGTCAGGTCTAATCACTCTTTTCTTTTGAGGGGCTACTTTCTGAAAGGGGCTAAAGAATTTATTCTCCAGGCTAAAAAAAAACTGCATTGGAAAAGAGCTAGAGAGAAGTATATTACCCTGAAAGCAAATTTTGTTTTGGCTTTAATGCCTGGAAATGGGGTAGCAGAAATGGAGGTAAATACCTTATTGGAATTAGTCATTAGCCTCTCCGCTTCCTCTCTTACAAGAAGGCAGAAAGCTTGAGGCAAGTCCCTGGCAGCAGTTGCAAAGTTGGGTGGGGATTCCCTTCCACAGCAGAATGAGCAATTATTCACTGTCATTACTTGAGCCTTTTTAATTAGCTTTTGGACATCTATTTTACAACTCAGTTTCTCCCCAATGGCATGAAGTAGCGTTGGGGTCATGTGAGTTGCCACTGTTCTTTCTCTCTTTTCTGTGCCCCTGAAAGCCCACCAACTCCCACACAGAGGATCATCAACCAGTAAGGACAGCATAATTCTCAGGAAAAAGAAAGTTAACCCTAATGACATGTGTACTAAATTCTAAGATAAAAAATTTATGCTGAAATTACAAGTCAGCGCTGGAGCAGATTAGGTTCACATGCCAGACTTTGAATACAATTCAATTCTGTACCAACAGAAATGATATTCAATTTCTGTACCAACAGAAAAACAGGAAAGTTGAGGAGAAAAACAAGAGGCCGGGAAATCTTCTGAAGAGAGAGAAGTCAGTAGGGGCGGAGGTACCTAACAAGAAGATAAGAATCTAGGGCAAGGTTTTGCTAAGGTTTGATATATTGGTTTTATTTGTAAAGACAGGCTAATTTTGTGTCAGAATGACCCAGAATTACAGAGACTTTTCCATCTATGTACTAAGGGGCTATATTTCATGCAATTTTTATGTATTAGAGTTCTTGTATCTCATTTCACTACCTCCTCCCGCATAAAATAAGCTTTATGCAAATAAAGGCTTGAGATTTCTGGATTGCTGTATGTTTTCAAAGGACTGACAATGCACTGATCATTAAAAGAAAGTAATAATCTTTCATAACAGTTTTTCTACATCATCATTCAGAAAAAGTTCCAGTAAACTTCACAGATCTGACCTAATTAAAACCAGCATCAAACTATGCCTCTTCAGTTTTGATTCAAAAACCAAACTGGATTCTGATTTCCAAATATAAATAAGAAGCTGATTCCATAATCGTGAAGCGTAAATACGAAAGGCTCCAGCCACCAAACGTTTTCAATTTATATTTAGGACAAGCTAATAAATCAGACTCTGACCTCAAAGTATAACTGGAAACATAAAATGAAAGTCAATTGCAAGGGTATTCTGGAGTAGTGTGAAGAACTGGATAGGTAAACAAAAAAAATTTAAAAATATCAGTATAAAATATTACTGCTAACCTATGAAAGATTTTCAGCTCCAGGGTGTTTTATTCCAAGACTTTTCCAGACTTTTTTTTGCTTTACAGTAAAACATCTGTACTTACTTACGCAATCGAGCAGGCTACAGTATTGTATCAGTAAAGGAACTGAGGCTGTTTGCATGGTAGTAGTTGGGAAAGTTTTCTTAAACCAGCACCCAAAGATTTGAGGTCTAAATGCCACTGATAGTGTCTGTGCCAAGTGGTCACAAACTGCGACTAGAGACCTGTCCCAACAGTGTCATTATAAAAACTGCAGGGTGATCCTTTATGAATGGCATCTCCTGTGATCTCGCTATGCCCTATGGCAGAAATAGATTTTTAATCTATTATTTAAGAATTCATTTCCAATCTTAGCTGAGGCAAGCAGAGTATCTTTATCTAGAGCTCCCTTGTGGTCTTTCTTGTATCTCAGACGTGGAATTCACCCTTGTTTTTCCATTGTTCACTGACAATGAAAAAACCCCTGCTCTTTAACTTACTTCATTTTTCCTTTACAGTTCTCCAAAGAGAAGGAACAGTTACTTGCCAAATACTGCTGTCAGTCTGACATAACTGTGGACTTGATCACACGAAAATTGAAAGTGTTTCTCTTTTCAATTGATTAAATGATTAAGTACAGACTTCTTTAATAGAGCAGTCAGCATAACTCATCCATAAACTCAGCATGGAGCACTGTGTTCACCATGCTCTAAATTGCTGACAAACAGTTTATGGTTTGTCACATTTGGCAATCTCTGTACAGAAAAAAAAAAAGGGCCAGTCTTAAGCTGAAATAAAAATAGGTGCTTTAACCAGAACTTGGAAACAACTGGTAGGAAGAGAGGTTGTGCAAACATATATCATAAACTTTCAGCTTTTCATTTCTCATTTTACTAGCTTTGGTTTTATACATCATCATAACTGTCCTTTCCAGTCAAGTTACCATCTGTAAACAATGCAATGTAAACAATGTCAAGGTTTTGTATGATGTAATTAGAAAACATTTCTAACACATTCTGTTAATGCTGGGCATTCGTGAAATAGAATGGTAGCTAAAGGAGTGAGAAAGGTGAACTTGGAACATCTTGACTCTATTATCTTACTCTCACAAATCTCCCTGTCTCAGGTGACACAGAGCTTAGAGTGTTTTTTTCCATGTCTCCACCTTCTGGCAACTTTTTGAAAGTTGGCAATTGCCAATTTTTTTAGGAAAGTGTTTTGTTTTGACTTTCCGCAAACATCTAGTATTAAAAAATAAAATAAAATCATGCCCAATAATTTTAACTATTTGGACAGATATATGGTTCCATTTCCATTACCCTTGGGTTTTGCAGCTTCCAAAGAAGCCCTGCAGAACTAGGATGTCAACTTGCCATGTGTTTTACAAACTGCTGGGAAAAGATACATTTTCTTGCAAAGTGATTGCATACTTCTCAGCCCCATCTCCACTAAGATGATCTAGATGGACAGGTCTTCGTGGCAACACAAAGCTCTGCAGAGATTCGTCGAGCCACAGCTGGGCACGTGAAAACATCCACTTAAAGCAGTTCACTGAATCATAACCCAAATGGCAGGAATCAGCCCCCAAAAAAAAGCGTGGAAAAAAGCAGTAACAACATGAGTGGCATGGTTTGTGCTATGTGCATGGTTTTGCTTTATGATGTAAGGAAGAGCCATCTGAGAATCCATGGGTGGTATCTGACTCTTCGATGGCAGCTAATGTATCTGCTGGGTAAAATTACAATGCTCTAGCAAAGCCATGTGAGGATGAAAGATTAGAATAGCAGAAGTGTCACAGATCAGAATTCAGCAGCTTCTTTATATACTAGACAGATCTTCAAAAGCAAAAATATTCTTGACCTTATTAAATCTGATCTCTAAAAAGCACTGAAAACCTTCATGGCATAAAACTGCCCCAAGAATAAAGTTTCTGAAAAGTCTTGACTCTATTTAAGTGTATGCTCTATATTATTTAAGTGTTAACTCTATATTAAGTGTAGGTTCGGGCAGGATTACTGATTTCATTTTTCTTAGTTTATTTAAAGCAATTACTGTAGAGGTTATTATAAACACTGTGTTTCAGTTTCGGTGACCATATGACCAGGATCAAGAAGTACTATCTACCCTAGAATGTGGGCTGACATTGTAGTGTATCTAGCCAGTAGCTGATACAAGGGGCTCACAGGCTGGATGAAATACTTCACTGGCTGACAGACAGCTATATTGAGGATGAAAGATGACAAAGGAAGAAATCCGGAGCCGAGGACAAGGAAAGGTCTTCAGTATTTCTGCTAGCCTCTTTGTTGGCTTTAAATCCAGAGAAACTCTTTTGCAGGTATTTAGATGCCTGCCTTTCAGCATTTAGATGCATAGCGGAAAGCTGTGGATTTCTGAGGCTCAGTGGTCTACAAAAGCCATCTTTTTCTACCTTCTGGTTTACCTTTGACCTACCAGCACCTGTATATTCAAAGTTCTCTTCCTGCATTGGGAATACACCACCTAACATATAAAAGGCTGTAATATTTCAAGAATCTGAATAGTAGAGTAATATTTGCAAAATGCTTCCTCTTTCAGAAGCTCATATGATCCTGAAATGTGCCATAGTGCCAAATCACAAATGGTAATTATCTAATTTTGCTACTGTTCTTCATAGTGAAATGGACCTTATTTATGCCATTTAGTACAACTTGTGCATCCAGTCACAAAGAAACCACTTTCTGTACTGTGATCCTTGATTCTAGAATAGTACAATGTCTTTGCTTTTTAAAATCTTTGCTTCCATCTACCCCTCACATATGTTAATAAAACACTTCTTGACATAGATATACATTCTTTGCTTCTGACACAAAGAATGAGGGAAAAAAGCTCCATAATTGACCATTTTCCTTACATCATCTATTTTTATAGCATTTTATAGACGCTAATAGAGTGTTATGGGTGTCATCCAAATTTTAGTGACATAAGTGAAAAAACTCCCACCATTTCAGTGACTTCAGCAAGTTTTGGATGTTACATGAGTAACGTTCATTGCACAAATCTGGACAGCTTTCATTCAGAGAGTGTTTTTAGATTTCAGACTTTACCTTTTTCCAGTAATTGTTTTTGTAGCTGTTTCTGTTTCATGTAGAATTTTCACATTTAGTTTCTGATCCAAATCAGAATAAAGTCAAACAGCTTTGACAATTTCATGACACTAATAGTATTTGTTAGTCTGCTGTGTAGAACTAATACATGTCAAGAAACCAATGTAATCCAAGATTCAGACACTGGAGAGATTAAAATTATGGCTCCATAGTTTCCCTATTTTTTGTAAGACATTGCATTTCACTCACAGATGAAAGCTGTATTTTTTAATACTGTGTATATATAATTCTTCTATAGGAATATGTGTGTAAATACATATAAATTTCTACATCAAAATTATAGAGAATGCAAGCATGTGATCATTAGATTTATTGATGTTAATTTAAATTTACTTATTTTGATAATCTATTATAGAAGAGTTAATAAAGATTCAAAAAAGGGCAGAAGCACAAATAAGGACAAAACTCCAGATTAATTTTGGAGTTAATTGATTTTATTTAAACAGAATAGCTAAACTGTTTGCTAAACAGTTTTCAAATTATTTTAGTTGTTAAAGGTATTTTAATAAACAGTGTGTCTTTTGCAGATGCAAATTCTTCTAGCTTGTTAAGCATTTCTAAGTGAACTCTCTAGTTACACAGACTGGCATGAAAAAAAATGTTATTTTAGAATATGCCTGCCTTTGTACAGCTTCTGGACAGTAAAGATTTCAGAAAACGCTTACTACATTTGAGGAGGTCTTTCTAGCAATAAGGAACCATAGGCTTGTTCTGGTAATCAGTTTTTCAGCCATAAGTCCTTGTGCAATTTAAGAAAGTTAGTAGATGATAGTATCAACAAGAAATGGGAAGGATCTTCATAAATGGAGGTCTGAATGGTTTTAATTCTCTCAATTCAGTTGAGAGAATTAAAATTAAATTAGTTCAGTGTTCTGTAGTCATTACCTTAATTATTATTAGAGATCCTACAGCAGCAAAATAGTTACAGCAGCATTGTCATCCAACAAAGAATAATTGGAAGTAGGAATAAAAATACATTTCTGATATCCTTTAAAAAAAAAGCTGCTAAAAAATGTTGGGTTTTTTAAAATGTAACCATTCAGTCATTAGTTAAGTTGGTAGAAATACCTACTTTAGGGTACTGCAGGTAGAAGAAACCTAACATGTCTGTAGGCCTATCACTCTCTGAACTGAAATCTTGAAAGGGTCATGGATCAGAATCTGAATATGTAGGACAAATGAAGCTCCCACAGGGTTGATCCTAGAGTCATCCTCTAGATGCCTTCAGTGGACTGGGCCTCTGACAGCAGCTTCAGTGCCATGGAGAAATCCAACAACCAAAGAGTTTAAAAGGAGAGAATTTAGTGATTCCTGTGGGTACTTTCTCAGCACTACTGATGCTTTCAAGAGAAGACTGGTCATAGAAAGACTTCAGCGCTGGCAGCTAAGGTAGAGCTTCAAAAGGCTCCAATGCCACGCTGCTGAATTCCATACAAAGCTTTCTATTCTTTTTTTTTTTTTAATTCTGAGCCAAAACTCTATTCAAATTTAGCATTGCTTCTTCTATGTATGATGCAGGTGGCAGAATAGCACATGAAAGTTTGAAAGTTGAGAGCATTGCTACATCTGCTTAATTTGCTATGCAAATAAGCATACACAACTAGTAAGTACTTAGCTCTTTGCAGGTAACTGTTTAGTTATGGCTCATTTGGAAACAAGACTTTCCCTTTTATCCAGCAACTGCAGCACATGAATCACAAAGGGAAAAAAGTTTTATTTGGTGTTCCTCATTTTCTGCTTTATGTTTTATTTTTGATGTTGTTCCTCTTCTTCAAAATCTCCATTAGCTTTTACACACCGGGGTATTTGGTTCAGCTAACCAGCTGCTTAGAGCAGTGTCATTGTGGATGACATCATGAGGTACCTTTTTTTATTTATTGGGCACTAGTACCCCTAGAGAGGGAGGAAGTTAAAGGAAATGAGGTGAAGAAGGGAGTGGCAAAATAAAAATGTGTATTATTGTGGTGGGTTGACCTTGGCTGGCTGCCAGATGCCCACCCAGCCACTCTCTCACCACCCATCCTCAGCAGACGGGGGAGTAAATAAGATGAAAAAGCTTGTGGGTCGAGATAAATACAGAGAAAGCACTTCTCAGTTATTGTCAATAGGCAAAACGGACTCAACTTGGAGAAAATGAATTTAATTTATTGCAAATAAAAATCAAGTTGGATGGTGAGAAACAAAGAAAAAAAATAAAACACATCCTCTACCTCCCTTTTTTATCCCAGGCTCAACTTCACTCCTTCAGGCCCAGCTCCTCTACATCCTCCCCCTCACCCCCCAGGGTGTTGCAAAGGGATTGGGGACTGCGGGGTTATGGGGCCAATCCATAACAGTTCCTCTCTGCTGCTCCTTCCTCCTCACAATATTCCCCTGTAAGTCCTCTCCAGAGGCTGTCATCCTTCAGGATAAACCTGCACCAGCATGGCATCCTCCACAGGCTGCAGTGTGGAAGTTACTCTGATGTGGTCCTCTGCATCGGCAGCAAGGTAATATCCGCTCCACTGTGGTCTCTTCCACAGGCTATAGTGGATCTCTGCTTTGATGCCTAGAGCTCCTCCTCCTCCTTCTTTTCCGACCTTGATATTCACAGGGTTGCATCTCACACTTATTTTCCTTACTCCTCTCGCTGCTGTGAGTGAATTTTGGCCTTTTTAAAATATGTTTTCACAGAGGTGCCACCAGCTTGACTGGTGTGCTCAGCTGTGTACTGTGGCAGGTAGCCCATGGTCTCTTCCCACAGAGACCTCTCCTGCACCTCCCCTGTTGCCAAAATCTTGCCATGTAAACCCAATGCAATTATAGAGACAAGGAAAGCTCCCTGTAGCTTAGAAAAGGTGGAGTTTCTCACTCAGCCCCAGTTTTTCCTCCTTGCAAGTTATAAGTGGGAAGCTTCCTTCTAAGCCAGAGGTTACAATTCACCTTCACAGTGCACTTCTCCGATCCTCTGGATCACTCATGTATTGCTCTACAAGTGAAGTACCAGAAGGAGAGGGGTAGGAAGGCATAAGCCAACAGAGACCTTTGAGAGGGTGTTCATTATACACTGTCACAGCCGGAGAAACTTCCAGCCAGAATTGTTACATGAACCATCTTTGCTGTTCATTAATATTCAGGAAAATGAGAAAATTTAGTTGAAAATCCCACAAGAATTAAACATTCTTGGGAGAGGGACAGCACGCCCTGAATCTCTGCTCAACTGACACACCTCATATACCTCCAAAGAAAAAATGGAGCCATGTAAAATGGAGCCATGTAAGACCACACTGGATGTTTCCGATAAGTCCTCAGACTCTCTTTAAGCAGAAACAGCAATCATGCTATGTGTAAAAAGGGTGTAACAGAACTGCATTCTAAAGAAATCTTAATCTTCTGTAGCCATTTAAAGCATCCAGGTAAGAAAAGTGAAGGTATTTATACTCATTATGACTACGGTCATCTTGCTTCTCTGAATGGAGTTAAATATACTAAGCAACAGCTGTGACAAGAGGTTGTGCATCCTCTTACCTCATTTCATATTCTTGTTCAGGTACTTGTTTTCCACTTTCATACCACTTCCTGCTTCATCTCTTTTCAGCTCTGGCTTCTTCTTGAATCTTTCCTCATCTCTGCACTTTACTTCTTGGTACAGCTGTTTCCTGGGTTCTTTTACCTGGTATTGTCCTTGGTTTGTGCTCTGGCTCCTTCATAGGCATTATTCTTCTCTTGCTCTTATTTGACTACTTTCTGGCAAATCTTTTTTCTTTTCCAGCCTTTATCACTGTGCCTTCCAGCCTCCCCTACCTGCTCAGCTTGGCAGTGGCAGCAGCAGAAGTAGATGAAAACCAGGCATCAGACATACTTACCCCTATATGGTATCCCTTCTGTGATGCTCATGATGTTTATCCCACTCTTGCTGTGGACTGGTCAGCATATGTGTTTACCCTGGCCAGTTGGTCTAAAAAGAAAACATAAACAAACCCCAGGCACTGTAAATCAGATTAATACAATAGGAGTGTTTCTAATCTTGTTTCTGTCAGTTGTACAAAACTGTGTGGTCACTCCTGGTTTACCTGGTTATTTGTGCAATTTGAGTAAATAGCTGTGAAAATGAACTGCCATGGACGAATAAGGTGAGCTTGGGCTTAACCCCTGACTCCAGTATAGCACCACTATAGTGCCTCTGAAATCAGTGGCATTGCTCTAGTACAAAACTGTAGTAAGCTGTGGGGAATGAAATCCTGTTTTGTTGCCTCAGAGAATTTTCGGAGTCTGCCTGATATGGCATGAGTCAAAAATATTTTGTTATTCACTGCTTTTTCTAATTATCAGATTTGTCTCCAGTCCATTTTGTGGTGTTGGCCAGGCACTTGATCTGAGTCAAGTTTTCCATACAATCCACACTGCTTTATGTTTCAGTGTTTTTTTTCTTCTGCTTTAAAACCAGAACAGAAGAGCTGGCTAAGCACGTACAAACCTGCCTCATGAAAAGACTTGTTTTTCCTTTTCCCTCACCCCTTCTTTTCCATTTAATGCTAGTACAGAGATGAAACACGGTTTAAGTAGCATAGTGGTTGGAATTATGAATTAGGAAAGTGATTAGCAGATCATCAGTCTGTTCACTTGCCAGTGGACCACTTCATCCACACAAGTCATCTTAATTAAAGAAGCCGATCTCTTGGAGATAATATTAATTTTTATAAGGAACTGTGGTATATGTCTGATACTGTTTTGAGAACACTTGTTTCAGCATTCCTGAATGCTAGTTAGTCTATGGGAGAGTTATTTAGAGCTGAAAAACACCTCTAGTTGCATAAAAGCGTATGAGAAACACACACAACTGGAATGAATAAGTAAAAAATTTTCCTGTTCCTCATCACTGAGTGGTCTTATCACTTGGCCCAAGATCCTACTTATATTCGTCCCATTATGTACTTGATACTGGCATTGTTTTCCCCACCCACGTCTGCATTTGGAAGATGGATGTTCACTTTTGAAGTTTAGGTAAAATTTCATCTGCAAGTTCCTTACTGTCAATTTTATGTACTACAGTCTGTACCCATGAGAGACAATTTGGTGGAAAAAAGGGGATTATTTGGTCTGGGTAACATAATAGTTTCACTGAAATTTCTGAGCACAGGGTAGACGTAAGATGCATCATTGCAAGCACTGATTCAGACAAATGTATTTCCTACTGAAGGGCATAGCCATAGTTACACGGCTTCAAGGCTTGCTATGTTGTCGCACTTAGCAAAAATACACATAAAAACCTACTTTGTTTTTCAAGCTCCATTGATGAAACTGTAGCTTTTGGACAAAAAGGGGATGGTCTCTTTCCTATACATTATACTTAAAAATTTCAGCGTTTTTGGCTTTGCTAGAAAATTCCCAGTGGTGTTGGCTTTGGACATCAGAGATTATCAGAAGCCTGGCTTAAAACCCCATGCTTCTGAACTAGCTTTTCCTGAAATTTCCAACTCACTGGGAATAAAAGAACCCAGTAGCTGCTCTTGCACTTCAGTTCTTTTTATTTTTCTGAGTGTGTCTTGAGTTGTGTGCTGCTTTTGTCTTACCCAAGGTCAAAGACATCAAAACAAACCAAATGTTTCTGAAGTTGAAAAAAACATTAAACTTCTGGTCCAGGTGGAACTTCATTTTTTTTCAAGACACCAAATAGATCTGAGTGTTACATCCGGCCTTAAATGCTCTGTTTTAGTTTTACACTTTTGAACTAAAATCTTTTTCTTACCCTGACTGATGTCAGCTGAAAGAAAGTTCCAAGTAAAACGCCCTTTACAGTGCTATTTTAGGGCTGAGGCCATTCTTTCTCTCTTCACTTCTCTTCATCTTTCCATTTTCCTGATGCAATCCCCAGTCTGGCCTTGGGCTCACCTCACTGACATTAAAAAACAAAAACAAAAAAAAAAGTGAAACCAGAGGGACCCTTCAAACCTCAAAATTTTGCTTTCAGAATAGGCTCAGAACCTAGTGATTAGCTTCCTCTGAAATAGCTTTTCTGATTCCCAAGCTTATTGGAATTGGAATCACTGAAAGGCCTGGTGGCAGATATGTATTTTTTTTCATTGAGCCTATAACTCAATCTGGCAATGGAGAAGTCTACAAAAGAAACACTGCAGAGAGAGGAAGTAGCTCAGTAAGGCTTGGCAAATATCTTCAAAGAATAACTATTCTTCCAAGTTTGATCACTACAGACACAAGCAAACACATATTAGCGTTTTGCCTTATCTAGGATTTTTCTGATGAGCAGAGGGAGTGCTTAGCGGGTAATATCCTACCTCAGTTCTTTTTGCAGCAATTAATCTCCCATGTTTGGTTTTACACTGCTTTACAGTTGGCCTCACCAAAGTGCCAGAAGGTCAGATTGCTTGTCCAAGGTCACCAAATGACTCAGTAGATTAAGTGAAAACTAAACTCAGAGGACCACCCTGCTTTCTAGCTTTTGTTTTAAGGGATTCAACCTACACAGTTTCTCTGGTATTTCACACATTCCATTAAGCCCAGTGGCTATCAGCCATAAAGATTGCAGAAAGATTCAATACATGTAAATGTGGGCAGTGATATATAACTTCAAGCTGATGGAAAATACATCGGACAAGCATGATTTAGTTCCTCTGCATTAAAAATACCCTCCAGACCTGTGGCTCAAAAATAAAAGAATATGAGAATACTACTTGTGGCTTTCCCTGTGTTTATTAAGATGAATAAGATGAACCTTTCATCTTACTTCACTGTTGCACTAACCACACATATTCAAAATGCCATGTTTTTGTATCCAGCTTCTCAACTTACTCCTATCTGAAAATGAAATTAGTAGCTTGACTGTTATGACTACTCTCTTATTTATGTTGTCTGGATGCAGAATAGATAAATTCCAAATTTCAGGATAAGGTATTTATTTACAGTTTTGCTATTTGTAAAAACTGAGAGCTGTAGATAGGATGAAGTTCTCAGTCCATCGATAGAGCAAGCAAGGCAAACCTTCATCTAATAACTTGTTTTCTAGCCAGTTGTGAAAGTCTTGTAAAAGTTAGAAGTTGCCTCGTTGCCTCAGAAGCACATCATATTCTAAAGAAATTGGATTTGGAAATGGAAGAGTGAAGAAGCAGCTACTTAATACATTTCATTAAGGAGCAACAGTAGGAACTGACGCTTGCAAAACTGTGTAACAGGACAAAGCCCTCCACTGCTGTAGCAAGGTCTGCAAGGATGTCCCAGAACATTGCAAGGTGGTTAACTGGCAAGAAAAGGACCTTGCTATCATTTCCCTCTCTATGATGGCATCCTTTGATTTCTTAACATAAGCACTAAGTGTCTTCCTGACCTGCCAGTTTGCATAAACTCTCAAAATAGTCATTATATCGTTTGGATTAAAAAAATCTGTCTCCTGTCTGAGGTTCTGTATGTTTCACTTCACACATTCCTCTGCAAAACCAAGTCCAGCCTCACTGGTAACTCTCTTCAGAAATGTCAGTGAGAATCTTGCAAGATTTGCTTTCTACTGCCATTTCCAGTATTTTAAGCTTTTTTGCTTAGGGTTCTGTGTGAGTTCTGGAAAAGGTACTGGTCAGTTCAGATGTTTTCTGAGCCAGTGTGCTGCTTCATTTCCTTCCATAAGAAATAATTCCATCAGCCAATGGTGATAATCAGCTTCTGGACACCTATTCACTGAGTTTTTGTTACCTTAGGATGTCCTCGTTGCACAGCGTGAGGGCAAGGAAAATCATAAAAAAAGCATTTCAAACATTTTGAAGGGAATGAAGGTGGTTACTTGTTAGCCAGAAAAAGAGCCTCTGTGTGTTGCATGAGTACTCTATGTCTATACAAATGAAATAGATAAGTTGCCAGTAGATGGTGGTCAGGATTGGTAGCAGAGTTCCCAGGTTTTACAGTACCATTAAAACGCGTGTAAATTGTTTCCTACAATTTATGTAAGCCATTAGTATATAGCATACCCTCTTGGAAACCCCACTGCTTCCCACATCTCCGTGAAGAAACACTGTTGTTTCCTCTTCACTGAAAATCTCTGCATATATTCCCCAGCTTCATCTGTAAGTCAGATGTGCCTAGAGGGCCATAGGCAAAGCTCCAGGGAAGGAGCAGACTTGCAGAAAATTCTGCTGTAAGTTATGTGATCCTCCTTACTTATGGATCAAAATATATGTGCAGAAGTGCTGCGGGAATGTGGTGTGCAGTGGAAGTCCCACTGTCAAAAGTGCACAGGAACTTGTGTGGATCTACCAGGCAACATTTCACACTTCATAGCTCTTTGTAGGAGTCATAGAGCACAGCCTACCATGTGATGTCAGCCAATTTAAGAGACAAACTTGAGTCTAGTTGCTGTCATAGAGCCCTGGCTGGGAATTCACAAAGTGGGGGCAGAACCTCAGTCTTCAGTACTGTGGATCCCAGCTCTCTGCTCCATTCATTCTGTCTTCCTCTTTTCTATCCCTTCTGTCATTTTTAGCAGCTAGGTGGCTCGGGAGACACTTGCGTGTTCGTCTGCTTGGTACATTTCTTTTTAAATGGAGCCAGTTACAAGATCAAAAGGTGAATTACAGTCATTTTCTTGAGCACATGAAAGTGAAAACAACACTTGCTTAGAGATGATCTTTCCAGGACAGCTAAGTAAGAGCTTGTTAGAAATAGCATGGCTGAAAAATAGACATGTTAGAAGAGCTGGGCTTACCTGCATAGGGAGGTTTCCAGGTTTGCTGTGAAAGAGTACCACAGTACTTACGCATTCATGGCTTTACTTGACTTGCTTAGGTTTTATTTCTTGGTAGCTCTGGAAAAATGTTTTAGTAGCCAAAAAATCTGCACTTAATTAGACACAAAAACCAGCAGACAGGAAGTCTATTTCCTCATAGAGATACTGTGGTTTATATATTCTGCCCTAATATGAACAAGTCTACTATTATTTTCTGATGTCCCTCCCATTTAAGATGCTCTGAGTAACATTAAAGCTCTTTTTTTGTACACCAATCATGAAAGAAGGCTTGTCAAGATACAGAGATGCTAGACGTTTCACTACTGGATGGTTCCCAATTCCATTTGAAAAAAGCTTCTGCCTGATTTTATTTCATAAAAGTTTATCTCATTTAAAAGTATTTAAATGTAACCGTGGAGACATGTGCAGGCTTGGGGACCAAAATCTAATAATGACTCTATACCAATGCTTCCACCCTGAATTTCACCAATGTTCTAAGTGGTGGTTTTATTTCCTTGTTACTTGGGGTTAGTCCAAATATCCAGTGACTGGAAGCTGTCTAGGACAAGGGCTCTATGCTCATGAAGTATCTCACAGAAAGGGCCACCAGAGAGCTGCTGTAATAGAATAACTAATGAATAATAATAATATCTGCAAGCAAAAAAGGAGGTGAGGTCTAGTGGAAGGTATCCCTGCCCATGGCAGGGGGGTTGGAACTAGATGATCTTGAAGGTCATTCTGTGATTTGATGATTATAAGGGATGTTATTCTCCTCAGTTAAATTTAGAAGTTGTGTGGGAAAAGTAAAACTTCTACCCCCCAAAAAAGTGGTTTAGGTTACCTCAGGACTCTAAGCAAATGTCAGAAAATCTCTGAATTTCACGATTGCTTTTGATTCTGTTCAGAAAGTATTCAGATCTTAGGTGATAAGTGGCCATACAACACTCACTCCCTCCAAGCAAAGGAGGAAATTGTTGTGGGTTAGTGACTAGCGCTATTCCTTGAATATGAAATGCAAATTAAGGTATGCAGCATGACTTACTTGGCATGACAGCTACAAATAACCTACTCTCACTGCGTTATTGGTCCTTGCCTTTCTTTTGGTGGGGGAGGGGAGTGTGGGTTTTTTGGTTTTGGTGTTGTGGGTTTTTTTCCCCATTTGGGCCTTGTTAGGTTAATTATTACAATATAATTTGTTATGTCTTCGAAAATTCCAAATTAATTTATTTTTGAAGTTCTTTCCTGTGACTCCACAGACCTTTCCACTCTACTGTGAAGGTTTCTTGCATCCAACATTTGCTCTACTTTTTCTCCTCACTCTATCCTAGCATTATGTCTCTGTTACTATATCTCTTTAGACTTTATTGTTCTGATTTCACCCTTCCTCACACAGAGCTAATATAAAGCAAGTAGTATATTCCATGATCACAATGAAAGGAAAACAAGGACAAAAAAAACCTTAAAGATGAGACCAATGTTGACAGTGCTGGAACAGGAACTCTTGAAAACCTGATCCATGCCAGGAGATGTGGAAACAAACATGAGTCTCTTACCCAGATATCATCCTACTCCATCACTATTATAAATATATCTGAACTAGATCTGGAGTTAAAAATAAAAAAAAAATGAAACCACTGCACTGCACTGCTTGCATTGCTTCTTAAGAAAATCTTGTTCCTCAAACTAAAATCACCTATTCATTATTTCCCACTTGAAATCACAGCCTTAGGTATGTCCAAAGCAAGTCCTCTAGAGCATGTGAGACCCCTTTGTATATCCCATGTCCAAATACACAAATACATTAATTTGCCTACTGATGGTGGCTCTCTGTGAGGTAGCCATGTAGCTGGAAAATAGCCAAGACCTGGAGAAGGCCCGTGCTCATGGCTTTTCTGCAAGTCATCCTTTCATTGGGGTAGCCAGTAAGACTAGAAGACAAATAATCAGTGAAGGAGATACAATCTTGAACCTTCTTGCATCTTACATCTACCTGATGTGGACAAGGAGAGATCTCTACCAGACATGAAGTAGAAAGGATGTGCATGTGGAAGAGTTCTGTTCTCTCAATGGTTCTCGTCAGACTTATTTGGGGTAGGTGCCATAAATTCTCAAAGAAACTTATTCTTCTTAATATATATTTCTTCAGGTAGAAAAAAAAATAGATAAACCCATTTACTAAGTTACATTCATGTTCATATGTAATAGCAACTGACGACTTCAGAAGAAAGGTAAGCCCTCACTTATTGATTGTGAGCTAGCCCTCTGCAAGGCAGCAGACAGTCTGGCAATGTTTGGGCTGAGTAATGCCCTCTCTCCATATTTTTTTTATATCCAATGTGGGGTGTGTCTGAGGAGACTTTCTGTTCTACAAAACTGTTTAAGTTTTCTTCACACCTCCAATTTTCACCATCTTTCTTTTTCCAGAAAAAGAGCTAATGCTTATTGACGGCATATGAAAATATAATCACTGCCCTGTCTGACCACCCTAGAATCCCCAGTGCTCTTTTATCATCAGTGAAGGAAAGACAGGAGAAAGGTGGAACTATTAATCACATTGTTTTAGACCAAGAAGGAAAAAATATAGCTATCAAAACATGAGTAGCCTCTACAGTCCTTAGCTTGATAATGACAGCACAGATGAATGATGCTTTTCTCCAAAAAGAAGCGTGCTCTAAAGTAATCACTCAAGATTATTTTGTGCCTTAGTGTGTTGCAAGCTGCTCTGAGAGACCTACCTCTGTGGTATGTCTAAATTCTAGTATATTCTTTGCTACAGGCAAGATAAGTGACATGAAAAAAACAGACCCAGTGGTAACATTATTGGAAAGCAGATTCCTGTTCAAACAAGCTAGAGATTAATAAGATAGATTTCTAGTGACTAGACTCATCTCTGGCTTTTGTCTTCCTTCAGTGTAAAATAGAAGACAGATAGTTTGATAGAGGAAAGTCTGGCAAAGGTAAATGGTAACGATGGAGCAAAGGAGTCATAACATTCTCCTGACGAAGCCCGGATGCCTGAATGGTGAAATACAGAGGAACGTTGATTAAGGTGACTGTCAAGCTTCCCATAGCCTGCCAGCAGTAGCTTTAGTATCCTCCCAAAAGCATACAACAAAGTCAGTTCAGATCTTTCTTTTCTTTGCACCAACTTCTCTAAAATGCAATTCTCCTCTCTCACAGAGGGATGTTCCACTTTTAATTCCTCTTTGCTAAGTTGTGTGAACGTCACCTGCTTCCCTGTGTTTTGCGAAGCAAAAGACATGTTGATTGCTGTGACTATTTCTTAAGGCTAAAGGTTTTGTTAGCAATTTTCACATTTCACAGTCCTCCTAGGAAATTTAAACCTATCTTTTAATGAAAATGCCATTCTCTGTCTTCACAATTTGCAAAAAAATTACAACCTCTCTGTGTCTGTGCTTCAAAATAATCTGTCAAAATGTGTTATGTCTACTTTAAATAAGCAGTAGATTGCTTCTTTCCAATTAAATGTAATATACGGTAATTGCTGGAATGTAGACTGCACAATTGTCTTTCCTAAGGATATCTTCAGGTATGGAGGTGAAGCACTAAAAGATGCAAAGTGCTAATTCAGAGTCTTGCAAAGCCAAATTGTGCAATTTTTACAGCTATAAAGAAAAGAGATTTAAAATTTATTAATGTATTTTTATGAAGAAAACAAAATGTACATTTAATGTTGGATAGAATGCCAAAACAACGTAGGAAGAGATAAGGATCTAGTAACTCAGAATCCCTTTTCAGTGGAAAAAACCAAAATACTTGGAACCTCTTGACTTGATCTTTGAATGACATTTTAGGTAACCTTTTCTTTTCTTGTTGATAGACATTTGTAATGTGAGGGGGAAGATATTTCCTTAGCCAAGTCACTTATGTGAGCATAAGAGCCATCTTGTGTCATAGATTAGACTGACTCAGCACTAATATAGATTTAAAAAGACGTTTTTTCCTTGCCTTATAGTAGACATTTTCATTCTAAAACCAGCAATCCTGTTATCATGTGGTAACTACTTTAATACGTTCGATTGTCAAAAGAGACAAATATGGAGGGTATTCCTTTTAGGCTGACTAGCAAGCAGGTTATTCCTCATCAAGTGACCTCTTACAGATAAAAACTAATAAAACTAATTGCCTAACATTAAGCAGAAGCACGGAATAGCAGGAATTGTTATCTTTTTACATAGAACCTTTGAGTTCCAATTTGAACCCTGTTTGTAAGAGCTGCACCAAATTATATTGCTTCCGTGTGTGAGGATGACACCACACTTTAAGAAGGCTGCAAATTAATCCATAACTTCCCCCCCCCCCCCAATCCCTCAAATATTATTTGATTTTGGGAAAATAAGACTCCTGATCAGTAAATATTTATATCTTTGCATAAACTTCTAAGTTGCTAGGTCTGGGATCAAGTAACATAAATGAATCAAAAAGTTGAGCACATGCAGAAATATTTACAGCCCCAAATCTAAGATATCAGCGTTTTCTTTCAAGTGGTGTAATTACCCCAAAATTCAGAGACACACGCTGGGGAGTACAAAAGGGACCAAGGTACCTAACTTCCACTGAATCAAAGCGTTGGAATGCCTTTAAAAATGTAGTGGTAAAGAGAAACTTCCTGATGCCCTCTAATCCACACTGAGCCATACCTGATTTTGCAATAGTTCCCTTGACTTCTCAACGTGAGGGTTATAGAACATAGCCTAGAGAGGTCACATGGTTTTCTCTTCAGTTCATCAGAAGAGGAAGAAACAGGAATGAGATCTTCGTGCCCCTTGACCTAAATATTAACCTCTGCAAGAACCTCTCTACTCGATGAATTCTCTTACAGTATTCCATTTGGTCAATATCAGAGAGTTTGGTAGTTTAGGTTCATGAAAGTACTTAAGCAAGTACACATTTCCCATATTTCTTGGGCACGCAGCTTTGAAATTTTAGAGAAAAAAAAAAAAAAGTAATATTTTCAAACAAACCTGTATGATTTCCTCTGAGATGTTTCAGTATTTCTGCTTCTAATATTAAATGAAACCAGGAAGCATGGATCAACAAGAGAAATATGGAAATGAATTGCTCAGAGCTCATAGGAGAATTGTGCTCAAACCTCATGACAATTGGTTGATACTCAAATTACAAGTTGAACACGCATGTGGCTCTCGGGATTTTTTCTACTGGAGTACAAATACTAGTGCAGTCAAAGGACAGCTGAAAAAATTGATGCCATATTAAGAGAAAGCTTTTGACCTCAATAAAAACTGAGCAGCTTGTATAAGGCATACCTTAAAATTGCACCGATTTCTCAAGAGGTTTATCATTTGGCCTTAGCTCACAGTCACCAGCGCGGCTTTTTCTTTTTCAGACCTGCAACTGGTAGCTTACAAATGTATTCAGTAAGGTAAGAGGCAATCTAATCTGTGAAAAGAAGAGAAATAGAAAACTCTGTTCATAAAATAAAATGAAAACATCATCTTAAACTGATTTAAGTACATGCAAGTTTCAACAGACTCCCTTAGGCATATATAACTTGTATGCTTACAACAAAAGATAACTTAAACTGTTGTTCAATTTGCCACTTTATTGCAAGGGTGCTGTTTTGACTAGTATTAAACAGTCTTGACTGATGACCTCTCTAATTTGTTTGGTGCAAACACTTTCTTTCAACATCAGACACTTATTTTTTTAACCATCTACTTATTTGAGAGAAAAATCTATTGTGGCCTGTGCAGACAACCCTGCTTTTTAATTGTGCTAAGGTTTTTTTGCATCTGCTAGACAATGCATGAGAGCATTTGATGATGAGAGCATTGATTAACCTTGAAACATATAATCTGGTTCCCAGGCTTGGTTCTAAAGGGGTTTTGGCTCTCTTTTCAAACATAATTTGCCAAAAAGTAATTACTAGGGAGCTGCAAAAAACCTCGCATTTTGGATTTTAAATTCACTTTCTTCTTTAATGTATTAGGAATCTGAGCATGCTGCCTCCTGCTTCTTATCAGTTAAATATGTGCAGTGATACGAGAAAAAGAAACCGTGAATGCTGCAATTCTAGTTCATTAGAAGTCGTCATATAAGGAACATCTATAAAAGCAAACGGTGCCAAGCAAACAGCCAAGGCTGTTCATCAGCTCTGGATTTAATAACTACCTTATTAATATCCCACATGCTAGGAAAAATATTGTAATTGGGATGGATTATGTAGAACATAAGGAATGGAATAATTAATGGAATAATTAAAAAAAAAATCCCACAGTCTGCTTTGCTTCTAAGATATTTGAGACTGGTTGATTTAGTGGTAACAATGGAATACAATTAGCGTCCAATTCCTTTTACTTTTCTATGTGACATTAGTGTACAGGTCTTTGTCGAGAGAACTTTTTATTGGAGGACAACACTAGAAGATGTTTTCTTCTGTCTTGCTTATAGTCATCAAGGGGCCTGCCCAGCTTGGTCGAGATTTTTGTCACAGAGTGCATCTCTCAGTGGCTGGCTTGCAGCAGCAGGGCAACCCAGAACATGTGCACTATCACTTATGCCCTGCCCCAACACCTTAAAACTCACCGAGAGTATCTGTGCAGCAGAGCAGGACAGGAGGGTGATGTCCTGACTTCCACGTTTCATCCCGTCTGGGTTTTGCAGGTTAAGGGAATTTTTGTGTCCCTGACTGCCAGTGAGCCATCTTTTGTCAGCACTAATCAGCCCTGGAAACAATGGAAAGTATACAGTGTGTTAAGACTTGCACAGGTATCTGATGCAATCTAAATGTGAGACAGTCCTGTTGCATTACCTAATATATCTAAATGAATGTCCCATAACCCATATTTTTATGCTGGGGAACTGCCGATTGCATTATCTGTTCATTATAAACACCGATATGTCTCCAGGTGACAATCCAGCAAATGAAGGACTTTTTAAACTGACACACATACTTCTTATTTAAGGACACCAAGAATAGGGAGTAGTGTTCCAGCCAAGGGGGACTTGCCCTGAAGTTCAAAGGGTGAACTTCAGCAGAGTGGGGATGAACCTTGAACTGTCAGGATCCTTTGCCTTGCAAAAATTCTCACACAGGCTTTAGCATAAATAAGAACCAAATGTTTATTTTGAGTATCAGCTGAGAAGGGCGCAAGATTTTTGATAACCTAAAATAAAACTACACTTTTTGAATTGTTTTCTTGATACTTTTGTTTTACTTTAAAGAGGAGAATGGATATAGCAGGTTAAAAACCCCCCAAACAGGTTGAGATACATGCCTGTGCAGTGAAATACTTAAAATGCTCACTGGCCCTTTATTAATATGTTTATTAAAGATCTACATTTTGTGATATTCCTATCAGGAATCAGCTCTTCATTTTTTGTTGTACACAGAGTATTAAAAAAAAAACCCAACAAATTAGGTATTTGATCATGGAGACAAAAGAGCAGAGAAAGTAGTGTGTGTGCACATTACAATTATATTATCAAGGCTTTCTGTAATGTTATTATAGCCTGTTCCAAGTTACCATGTATGAAAACAAACCACACTGATTCCAAGCCCCAAAATGAGAGAAGTTAGGGAAATATAATCAGTGCAGCTGTGGCAACGATGCTATTGTTAAAGTACAGGGAAATTTCATAAACAGTGAGTAAGAAGTCAAGAAGGAAATAGTTGTAGACAAAATCATTGCTAGAAAACATGAAAGCAACTCTTTTTTTCCCATCCCATCCCATCCCCTCTCCACCCTGTGAAAAGATTATCCATGGAAGGGGAAAAAAGGGTGAGGTTGTGGGTGGTGTCCTACATAAGGCCATAACACACAAAAAGTATGCGTGTTTTTTCTCTTGGAAGAAGATGAGGCAAAAAAGAGGAGTCTGGAATTTCTTTTGGAACAAATACTGTACTTTCAGGTGCCATCTGTGGGCCATGCGTTCTATGAAATATGTCTATGTTAAAACAAGAATAAAAGAGATAAAGAACATTTGACAATCCGTCATAAACATTGCTTGCAGCATGACATAGATGTTCCCAAGCTGGTTTTAAACTGCCTGGCTGTAAGAACTAGTGGCACTCCAGCTTCTGTGCCAGCAATGTGTAACATAGAGAAACAAATATTTCAACAAATGCTAATTTATCCTGCTTCTTATTGACAAAGCTACAGATGCCTTAGTCAAAAAAAGAAATGCCACTGAGTAAACAGCTGTGCTTTACAGTGGTTTTCATTCACTTTGCTTTGGCATTACTTTAAGAACTTCAGTGGAGTTGCTCCTGCTTGACATCATCGCAGAAGAATCACTCAAAGTCTGATCCCCTGATAAATACTGTTTCAAAAGAAACCGATGGTGCAATTCCCCTTAGCATAAATGAGGCCAGGCCTTAACCCACACGTTTTAAACTGCTTCCATGAGCCATTCAGTGATGTGATAGACGAAACTGAGAGATGAAACTTGACTAGCGTATCATCCAAATTTACTTTAAATAAAAGATAATTTTCCATCTGCAGGGAAATTTACTTAATATGATCTGCAAACTTATGAAATGTGAGAGCAGGTGTTTCCTGGTATCACCAAAATTACAGATATATGAAATGAGGTTCCCAGTCTGTCCAGTTTTCACTTTACAGTTTTTAGCAGTGTTTGGATCATACACTTCAGTTTAAAGCATTTCTAGATTGTAGCTTGGGAGTATGGCAGTGCTGCTGTTCATCTCTGCCAAGACAAAAGAGAGATTTTCACTGCTTCTTTTGAAGTTTAGACTCTATTAAGCAGCAATATAACATTCACATTTTGGAAAAAAGGATTCTTGTGAATTGGCAGGAAGCATAACATGACTTGCTGGTAATTATTTCCATGACATTAAGTTATTCCCTTTTGAGGTTTGCTTAGAATGTCTGTGTTTGGTGTATTTGCTAGGAAAGTTTATTAAGCAAATGTGCATACTGAGGGGTGACAACGAAATCTTAAGATAAAAAAACTGTGACTGTTTCTTCAGATCACTTTGATATGATGCTGGTATTCCAGGCCAGATCCTTGAGGTGAGATGTGCAACGTCAATAATACTGGAAGCTGACAGGCTGAATGGAACTTAATCCTGTAGACAGTAAGAGGCATTTTCCATAAAGATCACTGTATCTCTTCGCAATAAAGATCATCTTTATCTAGCATGTTATCTTTTGCAGAATCAGGTTACTTCCCCTCCCCCCTAGTTAATTTACAAACTCCAATAAAATAATTTCAGCCCTTTGTGATTGTGCTTTCTCTCTACTACCTTCAGCGTGTTCTCTGTCTTCTCCTTGCCAAAAATATTTCCTGTCCCCTAGACATACAAAACTGGCAGCGATGAGGTTAGGTCAGCTGTGAGAGGATTTCCATGGAATCAATTAAAGCTTTCTGGCAGCAGGAAGGCAGACACTGTGGGATGTGATGGGACTCACTTCACACAGAGTTTTGACCTCATCCAGTTTCTAAAAGTGCTCTTTGACCTCCAGCCCAGCACCTCCATTGCTACTACTGCCCAGAACTTCTGAACACACAGTTCCCAGACAGACCAGGTGTGCAAAGAGAGCTTTTTGCCTCCCCTTGGTACCAGAAACTGTTGGAATTCATTGGAATCCCAGAGTAACAATTAACGCTACTAATTTTTCTGACATGACTACAAATGGCGTAGGGCCAGACACAGCTTCAATACAATTATTGCCAACTACTGAAAACAAATCAAACACAATTTACTGGTATTCCTGATTCTTTTTTTTCTGAATTAAATTAGTACATTCTGAGAGTTTTCAGAGACTATTTGACAGAATTCAGCTGGACGAGGAACAATATTTCTTTTGTTAACATAAATTATTTGGATTTTTAAAGCACTTTTGACAGCATACCTCACAAGAGGCTAGTAAGGAAGCTAAGAAGTTGTAAGGTGGGAGGTATAGTTGTGTTTTGATCAAAAAACGTCTAAAAGAAAACAGAATAGAATTAAATGGTCAGTTTTCAATATGGCAGTGTTTAGCGGCAGAACACTGTAAGACTAACAAAGCTTCACTATATTCATTAATGTTCTGGAAAAGGGCTTAATCAGCATGATGGCAAGATCTGCCATGGAATTATTTTTTTAACAAGTAACAATTAATTAACTGAGCAGTTATTTCAGTTAGTCAAGACAAACCTAGGCAATTATGCAGTACAATGGCAGAGGAAGTTCACGATGGAAAATCCAAAATAAGGTGTGTTGGAAGGATATTACTAATACACATTGTTGCATTTTGAATTAACAGTAACCACCCCAGAAAATGACCTGTGTGTCACCTTGGAGCGCTTAACAAAAACATCTGCTTAATGTGGAAAGGCAATCAAAAGCGAATGAAATGCTACCACGAATAAAGAAAAGGGTGGGGTCCCACAGAACCTGCTCTGGCCAAGACTGCCCAGGATGTGCAGTGAATCAGTACACTTTCTCACTCTGCTGCGCAATTTCTAGGATGAGTTGGCTGGTGCCCTGGAGGAGAGGAAAGTGTTGAGTACCTTTGACATCGCTTTCCGTTCTCTGCCCCCAGCTTTCTCCAAAAGGCCTTCCTGCTGCTGAGAACCAGCTGTTCATAGACTTTTCCTATTGAAAAGAAACTGAGTTCATTAAGCAAGCCCACTGAAATGTAGTCATTTAACAACATACAGCACTTCAAAACAGATGAATAACATTACGTTCACTTAAAAATAAAAAAATTTTAAAAATCAGCTAAGGAGGGTTAGTTATTCAGTTCAATTGTGTTGAAAATTGGTCTAAATGCAATGGCTAATGCTTCCAATTACAGTGACCAACACTTCTTTTGTTTTAATTCTCAAATGAATTCATAATTAAGCAGTATATCGTCTCAAAATCTAGGAATACTTACTATTTTGTGATGAAGAAAGATTATTTACCACAGGGCGGCAGGGCTTACTAATCTCTAAAAGCCTAAATTAAAAACATCAAGCACCCACAATACCCAATTAATCACCAGGTTTTGTGTGTGGGAGTTCCTTGCAACTCTGTATAAACATAATCCCATAATGGCAAAACATTCCTTTGCCTCTAACTT
This sequence comes from Larus michahellis, assembly GCF_964199755.1. Classification (NCBI taxonomy): domain Eukaryota; kingdom Metazoa; phylum Chordata; class Aves; order Charadriiformes; family Laridae; genus Larus; species Larus michahellis. Next base: position 85,581,913 of record NC_133896.1, on the reverse strand, counting down.
AACACACTGTTATTCAGCATGTAAAATCTTATTCTCTTTGCAGTAAAGTGATACAGGGTGGGGACCAGAAGAATGATAGAACCAGCCTTGCTGAAACTTACAGCAAGAGGCAGAAATCAAGCATTGATTATATCTAGTTGAGAATGCATTTTTATTCCTTACATAATCCACTTCAAGCATAGTAAGTGTTCTGTATATGTATATGAAAACAAACAAATGAAAATAGTGCTGAACTGTGGTAAAACAAGAAAGCAGATGATCAGAATGCATAGGTGGGAAAAAACCACCCCAAACCTACGATTATCTATTTACAGATCTTGTGGGAAAACAGAGATGCACTGGAAAGAAAACTAGTGTCCAGATTCTTTCATTTGTACTAGCCATACAGGTCAGGTTTAGGTATCTGTCTGGAGAGGCACTCTGAAATATTTTGTCCCTTTAGCAAGGAAAGGCAGGGAGAAGGAAAGAGGATGTTTGAATATATGGGGAGGAGAAGAACAGGGGTTAAGTTGGGAGAGGTTGGAGGAAGGAGTAGAATTGAAATGGCCTTTGACAGGAAGGAAAGAGAGACTGGGAGATATTGGTGAGGTCTGGGCATAGAAGAAGAAGAAATTGATAAGCAGTCATTCTCAACAACTTGTAACTGGAACTGCCTGAAGCTACAACTAAAGCGCTTAGCAGGAAAGCTGGGCTTAGACATTGCCTGTCCTGCATGTAGACAAGCAAGAGTGAGGGGAGAAAGAAGAGATGGATGACTGCCTAGTGAATATCAGCTGGGCATTTCAGTAGTCGTACAAGGAAACTAAGTCTGGGATAAAAAAGTCCCAGGGGAATGCAAAGAGACTGAGCCTGGAAAGAGGAAACTGCAGAATGCAGTCCTGAGAGGAACCAGGAATTACCAGGCATCATGTTGTTCCTTTGGTTGAAAAATGCATTATTTCTGGTTGTGCTGGTTCACCTAGACAATGGTTAGTCATTCTGCAATCAATTACTCTGTCAGCTTATGTAGGGCAAAGCAGTGCAGTGGATCTAAATTTCAATCCTGCTGACATTTCACTTGCTGCCAGAATACAGTACTTTTTTTCCAGTTAATTTCTTAAAAAGCTAAGAAGAAATAAAACATTACATGAGAATTATGCATTACGGTCATAAAGTCAAATGTTAACATTTATGAGAAGCCCAAACTAGAATTATTTATGCAACCTTAATTTGGCCACCACATACATAGTCATAATATCTTCTTTAATTACATAGTCAAAGAGTTATTTATACACAAGATCCCAGTTTTTTTCAGTATAATGAAGAAAACTTTAGCTGTAGCAGAAGTCCAAGGCAAAGGGAGTCACAAGGCAGGGAACACAGTGTAAGAGAAAGAATGTCCTCACAGCTACCAGATACCGACTTGGAGGATTTTCTTCTAGACTCAACTTGCTGTGTAAGAACAGACAGCTGACTTAAATCTGTCTTTCCCAGATCATCGGTAAGCATATTCTCCATTTTTGAGGTGTCTGCCTTAGGCCTGATTTATAGAAACGCCTAAAGCTCAGGACCATATTTGACATGTTAAGGGATAGATAATTCTGTACGTTCTGAAAAGATCTATTCACAGGCATGCAAGGTCTGACTGACACAATCAGTGAAAACTTTTGACTTTGACACCTTTGTGCTCCTGTTTTCTCCTGATAATACTGTGTTCCCTGAGATTGTCTTGTGGAAATAATACCATGAATATTTGTGAAGCATTCATAAACTGTAGACGGGAATATTAAACAAAAAACCAGAGAGAAATGAGCAATTCTGTTTTTACATTATAGACACATCAGTTTGCAACAATCAGGGCATCACATACTGAAAAAGATCCCTATTATAGATGCTCCATGCCCGTTCATTAACTGAAGACTGTGCAGCCTGTGCACTCACTGAAACAGAGATTCCCCCCTGGAGAAGACAACAAACAATATGGTCTTTAATCTCATGATCTCAACGGATATACAAAAGGCGACCCAAAATTCTCTCAGTCCCTTAGTTTGAGTACTTTATGATTTCACAATCCTACATGATCTTTTAGGCCTTTTAAGTCAATTTTACATGTGTGAGATATATGTAATAACTGGGTGTTTGTAACAAAGAACAATGGACACTTGATGCTGAGTGACTTGATTAACTATCAACCTATTATTTCCATTCTATTTTTCATTAAAATCACAGCAGAGCTTGTGGAAAAGAAAATTCCCAAAGATCTACTTCTCTCAGAGCTCCTTCATCCTTCTTAGTCCCTTTATTTGCATGGGTATGGGACGGAAATTGCACTGTTTCCATCCATCTGAGAATGAATTACGACTGTATGTCTATGGTAATACTGCTAGAGTTCTCTTCCAAGTTTTGCTGACTTTCGTATTACACAACAGACATGAACACTGCTTTTGAATTGCTGTTTTCTCTCCTAGCTTGCTTTTCCCAGAATGTCTTCTGTGAAATTCACTTCCTTCCCCTTAAGGCACTGTGATGGGGGACTACATTGGAGATCTGCCTTGTCATCTTTGCTGTTCAATGTGCATTTGAGACTGTTGGGTGAGTGGGAGTAATAGGATCCAGGTATTGTTTCTAGGATGTTATCACAGTTTTATGACTCCTCTAACAATCAGTGCAGTAGTGTCTTGCCAGAAGTCGGGGGAAACTGCAGAAGGATGAAATCTTGTTGATTCATCCAGTGCAACTGGGATTAAACTGAGGGCATGGTTGGGCATAGTAACTGAATTGTAAAACCACTAAATCCTTCATTGTTTCACTATTTTCTTTCTTACTTACTGCAAACAGCAAATCTGCAGTTATGTTGGACACCAGCTGCTCTCTGATCATGTAGCAGAAGCTACCAAAATGCTTTATTGTCTGTGCTTGAAATATTACCTTTGACCATGAAATTTGCTGTTAGGATTCTTGCTTTCTTACTTCAGGACTGGATTACTTCAAAGTGAACTACACAGGGTGCGATACAAAATCCTACAAAACACAGAATACCAAAAGAAGAGCTGCTGTTGTTAGCAGCCACATATGCCCCTGGTATTCCTTGCTGCGGAAAGGTTCCTAACTGAAAAATACGAAATTGGGTTTGGCTTTAAGGTATCGGTAGTGAGCCCCGAGTGCCTGGGTTCTTGTGGCCTGACTAAAGGTATTGTCTCTTTGTGCCAAGTCACTAAAGATTGTCTCAATGCAAATACTCTAATTAAATCCTTCTTGACTTGAAAGACAGAAGGCTAGCCACCAGTGTCTTCTGTTAGCAAGCTTCACCTTTGGAATGACCTGTTTTCTTCTTCTACTGATGTCCATTGTATGCTAGAAGTAGTATGCAGCTGGCTGCTACAGGAGCGGAATTTTGAGGGAGGTTTGGGACTTCACTTTTATTTGTATAATATATGGCAGGGATAGCAAGAGACTTTAGAGTTTTCCTCTTCTGCTGTTCTATGTCTTATTAAACGCATATGTTAAAGATGCCTGTGAAACAGACTTCTGGCCTGTGCCACTACATGAGCATCCTCGGGTAATGGAAGGTGCAAAACCATTTTCGTAGTGCAACCCCATGGATTAAAAAAAAAAAAAAAAAAAAAAGTGAAAGAAATCCCTCTACAGGGAGATAACACCACTGTAGAGGGTTTTTTTTGCTTCTCTCACTTTTCTTCCTTTGGATCAATAAAACCCTGCATAGTTATGAGAACTTGCACTTGTTATTTCATCACTTATGAGCAATGTAGTAATTCCGAACTCATGTTTATAAAACTGTTACATCCCTTTAACATCTGTTTCCAATACATATGAAAACTAGGTTTATCTTTGTTGTCTAGTGCAGTCTGGCAATTTTACTTAGGATTAAAATCTCTATTAAATATACTGTTTTGCTCATCTGCTCTGAAATTCTGGACCAATACAATGAAGCTCACCTGGAAATGATACATCCTTGTTTTACAGCTGAGGAAGACACACAACTTTTTGAACTTAGTAAAGTTCATTACATTGACAAGAATCGTCCTTTCTACCCCTTTTTCTTATGCTGTTTTCCTCCATTATGATTATAGGGTCAGAATCCATTTTATGGTGGCTGAGTAAGCTGTCTTAACTATATTTCCTACAAAACTATGAATCAGCTATTTTAACCCTAAGTTAACCTTGTAAAAATGTTTAAGTACAGATTTGTCACTTCCTGTAGAATCATTTCAAAGTAAATAATATGTTGTAGAAATTAACACAGGCTGAATGATCCGAGGTAAATCGAACAGGCCTGATCATGTGAGATTTTATACTACCAAAAGTTAAAAAGAAAAAAGCAATTTTGTCTTCAAATACTGACAGTTTTCATCATACTGATGGTTCCTATTTCCAAAAATGTTCAAAAATTGCATTAATTTTAGCACTAGTATTCTCCACCCAAGTAAGGTTTTTAAATAATATATTTATATGGGTATATTCTTCCTTTCCTATCCCGTTCTTTCTTTTTTTTTTTTCTTACTAGCCACATTGCTACTGTGCGTTACTGGCTAGGCTTATGATCTCTATGGGACAAATGAGCAGAAAGGAAAGAGCATTTGCTTCAACATGACTGATGCCTGCCAGCACAAATATAAGCCCAAGATTGAAAAGGCAATTTATGTCATTTTTAAAAATCAGGCAAGGACAGCCAACATAGTAATTTATGAAGGTTGCATGAGAAGCTCCTTTAAAAAGTAGATGATCACAGACAAAATGAGTAAGACTGAATTTGATTTAACATACTGTAATACACTGACGATTACTTTTGTAACCACCCGGGATACGTTCTGACAGCTTTTCCTGGTTTTTATTCATTCCTTAGCCAGGCAAAACTCCCACTAACTTCTCTCCCACGGTATTTTTTCTGACTAACATTTAAGTACATTGTCCTTATGTTGTCTTGTATGGATCACACAGAACATCATCTTACTCATTTAGCTTCAGGAGACAGTATGTTTCAGAGTTGGAGACAGGCAGAGCTGTTACAGCCTAAACATGAAAAAGGATTAAAAACTTTATTACGCTCATTACTACTTCACTGTGCAACTTTATACTTCCTTACATAACAATGTTTCTTTTAAAATGGAGAATTGCTTTTATTGTACCATTCTGTCAAATAAGTATATAACCATATGATGGCAGCAATATGCTTAAATATGTGGATTCCAATACACAATTTTTTTTTAACTTGCCTAAAAAAGAAAGGTATGACTCAAACAAGTGTTCTGAAGAGTAAGACTTGCAGCAGTCAAATATCATGTTCAAACTGAAGCTTTCCGAATTTTTGGTTACAAAATAAAAATCAGCTACAATTTTAGTTACTGAGTACAATTCCAATGACTCTGGTTATTCATTCCAAGGCCATTTTTACCTCTTGAAGTGGGGATATAAGCATTTAACATCAAAATTTGCCTTACATATATGCAATTCCCAGAGATCTTCAGGGGAGTCGTGCACATGCAGGAAAGGACTAATCATTTTATTTCTTCAATATTAGATGCACATTGTTACCACTATACATGCACTAGATGCCATAGAATTTCCTGTGCACTTCCCCTTCCACAGTAACTGAAGGGAAACTATAATGTGCAACAGTATTAAAGTGAGGTAGATGACCTAGAGTGAAAAGATGCCGGAAATTTTAATAATATTTACCTGGATGACCTAAATGTCTCCAAAATTTGTTCTTTAACAGCTGATGAAAGTAAATGAATACGAAATATGAACTAGAATGTAAGAAGATGTTATAAACATGCCATGCTTGACAAATAGTTTACAATTAGTTACCAGAGAATTCTTAAGTTACAGATGGTATGAAAAATAGTGGTATGTAAAATTCGTGTGGAGATACAATCATGTCTATAAAGGTTGGATAAATAATTATAGCATTGGCATAGAACAACTTTATTTGTCATTACCTGAAACTATAGTGTTTTCTCAGCTTTTGAAGTATTTAATTGGCTTCTTCAGTAGTTGGATCACGGCTATCTAGCCTGTACATGAGAGAGATATTTTACGACTGAAAGTATAAAAACTAATGAAGATACTATCTGGTAGGAGAAGGGGACACTGGAAACCTGTTATCTTATCCCTCTGATAGTAATTTATATTAAGATTGTTCCCAGTTTTGCTGAAAAATTAGTGACCCTACATTTCTATCCAGTGAATTTGAGCACCTAAGATTTCATGGGGGAAAAATGTTGCAGGGAAAGGAAGTGGCATGGCTATAACTTGGACAACGAGATATTCTTTAGATAAATACAGATAAGGTCAACCAAGGGAATGTCTGAACAAAACTTGGGATACCTCTAGACTTCAGTTTAGACTAAATGTTAGTGTAAATCAGAAGTTGGGGGGTCAATTCTCTCGCGTACCTGCTGTATAACTTCAAATAGCCCTAAACAGCTTTTAAACAACTTCAAGGAAATTGGGTTACACAACTTTACACCTCTTTCTTCTTTATTTATTTTAACTTGCTCTCTCAACCTTTTTTGACTAATCCTTTACCAGTTTGTGGAATTTCAAAACAGGGAAGAATATTATTTAAAAAACAAATCAAATCAAAATAAAACATACTTTCACTGATTTGATTTCTAGACAGAGGAAAGAAGCAATTTTTAATCAACAAATTAAACAGATTACAATAGATTTTAATAGCTTAAGAATGTTAGAACACAATTTCTCATCCAGGAATCCTAATCATTTCTGGAAACAGCTTTGTATCTAAGTTTCATCTATTTGTGGTAGGAGATGCTATGTGGAGAAGATCAAAGGTGTTTCAAAAAAGGACAAATATCCATTTGGTCTGTATGGGTTTGTGAACTAAGAAAACCAAACACTTTTTAATTTATTTTTTTTTTAAACAGATGGTTTCTTACAGATAATTTTGAAGATGCATTTGCATTGTCTACTTTCATGGCCATGAAAAAATGTAATTCATAAAGAAATGGAGAAGAGGAAAACTTCATGTCTTACTAAATATAATTAAAATCCAAAAAGGTCCTGAAGACCGTGCTGTGTCTTGTTCTTGACAAACATGCTTTTATGTGTTTATCAGCAACTGAACACTGCATGTATATTGAATGCTAAAAATGTCTAGCCATTGACCAATAGTTTCCACCAAATGAAGAATAGTAAATAATACAATTTTCTTAAAAAGAAGTGAGCAGTGACATTCAGAGAACCTAAATGATTTTCAGTGAACCTTTCAAAATTTAAGTATTTGTATAGGTTTTAAAAATGAATGTTTAGCAGCAGTGTGTGTTCACAAGTAAACAGAAAATCAGTTAAGTCCACTGAAATTTCTCATTTCATTAACCTCTTCTACATTAATGCTTTTTTATATAAGAAAGGGAGACATGTCATACTTTTCATCTCCTATACTTCTTGCACTACTTACTGATTTGATTCTACAAGTTGCAGCTCAAGAGTAGAGCTCGAAGTCTTTCTAAATTAGTTGCACTTGTATAGAATAAATGCTTTGAAGGAGATGTGGACTTGTAGGTTCATTCCCCAGTTATGCCTAAACCTCACCTATCGGCATCCTCTCCTCTTTTTTCATGAGCCTTATCACTTCATTTGAAAAATACACGCAGCATTTTCTTAACTTACAGAATGTTCTCAGAATACATCTTGAACACGATCAGATCCCATGATGATGAGCTTTCTGAAAAACAAAGAATCTCTGATCTGTACCTAAGCAATTTCGTGTTATTATCACAGTCCTGTTTTATTCATATCTCAAAGCTACCAACATGGGTAGTCTCTGATCAACAAGCGCTTTATCAGAGAATACCATGTATCAAATAAAACTGGAAAAGGCAGGACTGGAGAATCTGCAGAGAATGCAGGAGACTAGAGTGCAGCAATGCTTGGTTTGCTTTCTTCCATGAGCTCTTCAGTCAGTCATTCTTGGTCATCAGCTAATACTCCCAGCTTCTCCAATCTTCACCTTTGTCTGTTTAGAAATCACAGAATTGACAACTAGCCCATTGACATTGTTGGCCTTTGGATCAGGTCTTACAAGGAGATTTGTTTAAACAGATGCCAGCAGTACTATCAGAACTGAATAATACCTATATAATAAGGTATAGCAATTTCACTGACTTGTTACCAAATGTTCGCTTCCATGCTTAACTAAGATCTAATGGGTGCTTCCGCTATATTCAAATTTTTCCTTTGTGTCTTGACCTTTTCTCCTTAGAATATTATTTCTAATTTTCAGTAATTTACCATGTAGATAAAATCCACATAGAGCTCATACAAGACTCAAACAGAGTTTCTGCTGCTTCTGTTTTCATTTTATTTAGGTTTATTTTTCTAAACCACATGTTACCTTATACCTTGCCAATGTAACTTGTTTGGAAATAACATATTAATTCAAACAATGTTTGTTTGGAGGAACTCTCTGATAGCTTTCAGCTGGCTAAACACACTTAGATAGCATCCTGTTGGTTTCTAAGACAGAAGTGAAAGGCTGATATGCTTACCAAGTGACAGCTTTGATGCAATATCCGCACAATATATGAGTACTTACAGTCCTATATTACTAGTGATAGCTTTTTCTCAGGAGTACTTCAAGTGCCAAAGTTCATGCAGTTTATGTTTATATTCAATTAAAACCTCAACTAAAATATTTGCAGACAAATGCTGCATTCTCAATCTCTACAGAAGCCATTCAGACACATCTTCTACACAGATAACAGGGTGGGCTAAGTAGATAATTCCGTGGCAAATTATCTCTACTGCTGTTTATTTTGGTAGGAAGTAGTTGCTAAAATTGCTTTCATGCATCCAAAATGAAATGTAACTTGATTAACACACCCACTGAAAGTATAAAGCAGGTTCAGAAAAGGAAACTGCAATTCAGATTTATTTTAAAACATCTCATAAACTGCCTGATCATTTTGTTTTCCAGGAGAAACACAAAGCTAAATGTGCCGTTTGCAAAACCCAATGAAATCCATGTGCTTCTAAAATGAACTTGAAATCCTAGTAGTTAAATATAGTGATTCATAACCATGTTTTGTTAGAGTTTTTCTCTTTTACTGCTCCCTGAAAGACTTGTAGAAGCAATCAAAGAAAGTAATTGCATACAAATGAACGTTAAAGGCATTATGAATAACAGTATACCTCTTTAGTATAATAGCCTTTCCCTTCCCTTTGAAAAAGTGAAGTTATTTTACTAGTGTTGCAGCAGCATATTTTATTATCTATTTTAATTAAGCTCAAAACCCCCAGAGTTTAGCTAGAGAATGGTCTAATAATATAAAATATCTTTATTATGGCACACTCACACTCAATGCTTGCTTGTCTAGCTGGTTAGGAGAATAGCACTCCTTTAAAGTAATTTCTAAGGGAAACATATCTAACAGTAAACACACATTTTGAAGTGTAGGTAGATACAATCATTATTACAGCACTACGTTATTTGTTGCTAAACCACTGACAGTTCAAGTTGATCAGGGCGGCATAATCAGCTGGTCACTAATTAATCACAATTAACGTTATCTGGGTTACATGCTGTAAAGACAAACTAATTATAGAAAACCAGTAGTTCTAATATAATTAACCACCACTTGTCTGTCTTACAAATGTTTTACCCTATCTATAAGTCTCACATAGAAGAAGAGCATCTTTTGAAGGATTGTGGGCAGGTTATTTACTTTCCTGTAAAGGCAAAGGCCTCTTTCAACTGCCAACTAGAATCTTTAAAAAAAAAATAATTAAATTGTAGATAAGTAGTGCAAACAATACAGAAGATTAGTAATTCAAAGAATCTTCCATTTCAGTAGAGTCACATTATTACCCATTTCTGGAAATCGTATGCAATTTCTCACTAAAAAACCCCTGCCTTATGCCTTTGACAGGTATCTGGGAATGTCCACAGTAGGGCTATCACAACTTGATATTTACCCTCCTTTCAAAGCCCTTATCAAGGAGCCATGATTACCACTGACCATCTTTCACAACCAGACACTGTCTACACTTACACATGATTCATGGATGTTTTCTACTCTGATTTTGTCTTTTCGTTCACCAAAGAATCATAACTGGCAGTGTTGATGTAGCCTTATAATTTGTTTCAAAAGAATGTGCTTAATGAATACCCTTTTTTTTTAAACCTAAATTTTGACTGAAGAGAAACTTCAGTCAAACCTCACGATATTTATTGGAGAAAAGCCAAAACCAACCCACCCTAAACAAAATGGAATCCCTGAGAATGAACCCCTTCCCAAAACTAAGAACAGGTTTGGTCCTGTGTTCCTGAAGCTGGGTAGATTCTATCAATACCACATAATTACTCTCGTGGCTTCTTACAATATCTGCTATAACAAAGCAATAGACCTGAAATGTGTCAGTGGACTTCAGAATGACAGTCATCCCCTAAATAAAGGAAGTTTTCTGTCAGTAGCATCCTGGTTCCTCAGGATACATCTGCACTGTCATGTTTGTACAATCTCAAGTTTAAAATTTAGTTCCTGTAACACCTCTATTACCTACATGTTAACACAAGTTCAAACTCAACATTAGCATATGCCAGCTTGCTCACTGGCAGAGAAACTCTGTGCTGGAGAAGGAACAAGAACAAAGAATTGAGATCTGACTTATGCTTCAGCTCTATTGTTATGGAAGCTAATGGGCAAGGCTGAATTAAGTTGTCCTGGCTCCAGTCCTCCAAAAGTGTATTAGCTTGCTGTGTTCTTCCTCCATGACTCAATATCAACATAATCTCAGTGTTCTACTAAAAATCTGTTAGGCATGAAACAGACTTTGCTTCCTGGGGGCGTCTTTATATAATTAAGTAGCTATTACCCGAAGCGGATTAGTAAATAACAATATAGAAGGGAACTATATGGGCCTAGGAGAAAAATAAAACTTTTGGAAAGAGTTAAAGGAAGAAAATATTTTCTTCTAACAAGTCTCTAACCAGCATGCAAAGAAGGCCAAAGAAGGAATATGACTCTGATCTGAATGCAACAGGAGAATACAACTACAAGATTAAAAACCAAAGAATTTATACTTGTACATATGGAACCTCATCTAGACCTGCAGGGACACACTTGCCTGCTCCATGACAAGCAGACTGGATGTAATCTACATGACATAACTCTTGAGCACCTGTGCTTCACTTGCAGGACTGCAAGTTAAACAGGTAAGTTAGGCCACTGCCTCCATGATGCATTCAAAGCGTGAGGCCACAGGGCATCAGCCTCTAACCTGCCGGACAGAAGGTTGATTTTGGAAATCCCTTTGCCGCAGGTGTGTATCTTATACATGCTTCAGTTGCAGATCATTACTGAAGGTCTTGTAGATCAAATCGGGCTGACTACATGGGCACAATGTAGATGTTTGCAGTGGTAAGCAAAGTTGGAGGGTCTGTCATGAAAGGCATAGCACATATGGAATAACTGGCAAGTCCAAGCTCCTACTGTGAAAATTGTCTAACTTTTGAGCCAAGGATAAGTCTAAACATAAGCTATCGGGGCAGCCTCTGTACAACTCCAGAGGTTGTACCTTTGCAGATCTTTCATATCTCTGAGAAACATGCAAAAATATAGACATATTAGAAGGGTGAAGTACAAGAGAATAGGTATCATAGTATAGAAAATGGGTATTTAAACGACTATCTGATGAAAATTCCTATCTTACATACCTTTGTTAATTCTGCTGACCTGTGCCTGAAAATGAATTTTCTATAATTCTGGCTAGAATACCATTATTAAATAAAAACCCTCACAAAGTAAATCTGAGTGAATGGAAAGTGTACACAGAAATGGAATTCACATTTTGCTTTATACATAGGTGTTTAAACTATGTAGAAGAACATTGATAATAATGTTATCAGAATTTTAAAATGTACAGGCATGCTTATTAGTGTGAATTAGTTTTATCCACACCATGTCTGTGGAATGTGAAAAGTTAGGTGGTGGCAAGTCTTACAGCCTGTGGGGTCAATCTTGCCCTTAGACACATGTGTCTGTGTCATTTATCTGCTACAATGCTAGCCAACACTTGCTGATTTTAGAAAGTATGTGCACACAACTGTGGGCAAGACTGAACAGTGACTTTTCAATTTGAAGTTTCTTCATACAAATGCAAACACTTTTTGCAATCTGATTCTAATTAACAAAAGAGTCATTCATTCATTCTCTAACAAATGAGCAGAAATCCCCTTCCTTTAGCAATACACAGACATTTGATAGTAACTAAATATTTGAGGTGATTATGTGTTACAAGATCTGATTCTGTTGTACTTAAGACTCAAGTCCTGTTTCCATCTCAGCTATAGGCCGTAAAACCACTATGCTGTATTACTTGCTCAGGGGCATTGGAAAAAGAAATCTTCCACCCACAGCTGCAAAAACTAGTGGAGCCATTTTGTCACAATGAAGAAAACTTTATGGCTGGCCTAATACTTAGCTCGTAATCTGTTTAAGAGAAAACTATCTACTGAATGTCAGCAGTGGCAGGTAGCATAGCCTTTTCATGGTCTGAGTTCACTATTATATGAAACTTCTCAGTGATTCCATTAATCCCAATTAATACAATCAGATATGTATAAAAGTATGCCCCAATCTACCAGCTACATGGCTGCTAATACAGCCCGGTACACAGCCGGCCTTTTTCCCCACAAGAGCCTACTGCTGGCTTATGTTTAATTTGTTGTCCACCAGAACTCACGGGTCCTTTTCAGCACAACTGCTTCTGTGAGATTCTTGTTTAAGAGTAGAGTCAAGAAGTGCAAAACCATGATAATTTCTTTTTTCCAGACTACTACCAGGGTGTTTGTGCTGGAGAGCATCCAAGGAAGAGCAACGAAGCTGGTGAAGGGTCTAGACAACAAGTCTTATGAGGAGTGGCTGTGGGAACTGCAGTTGTTTAGTCTGGAGAAAAGGAGGCTGTGGGGAGACCTTACCACATTTACAACTACCTGTTGGTCTCTTTTCCCAAGTTACAAGTGATAGGACAAGAGGAAACAACCTCAAGTTGTGCCAGGGCGGTTTAGATTGGTTATTAGGAAAAGTTTCTTCACTGAAAAGGTTATAAAGCATTGGAACAGGCTGCCCAGGGAAGTGGTTGAGACGCTGTCCCTGGAGGTATTTAAAAGCCATGTAAATGTGGCACTGAGGGACATGGTTTAGTGTTGGATCTGGCAGTGCTAGGTTTATGGTTGAACTCCATGATCTTAAGGGTCTTATCCAACTTAAATAATTCTGTGATTCTACGACTAGCTCTATCTGGTCTTACACAACACACAATTATTAACAGCTGGGAATATTAGGTACACTACCTCGCAGGCATCTTCCAGTTTAGTTTCATTCAAAAGGTATTCAGCTCATGTGTTCCAAGACTATTTCATGATGTGACTTGAAGTGCTGTAAATGGGGACAGTTGAGATATTAATTTCAAAAGCCCACTACTGATTTAAACTAAAATGCTAATATGGACACAACACACTTATAGGATCCTTCCCAGAATCTTAAGGGAATGGAAATCCTATGATCTTGACCAGGTGCTAGAATCAAACCGGTATGCTTGAAATACACTCCATGAGACTCATTAAGGCCTGAAAAGCATGAATAGGTTCTCAGAGCTTGGTATGGAAGACCCCAATGATTTTTGTCCCTAGTAAAGGACCTATCTCTGTAATGATAGAACTCTAAAATCCATTCAAGTCAGAGAAGTGGCAAGAGAAAGATTCTGGATCTTAGTAATCTAAATAAGAATCTGGTGACTCTAAAGCTGTTTAAAGTACCATGACTGATGGGCTTCTGCACAAGGTATCAACAGCATCAGTACTTAGAAGCACAGAATCATAGAATGGCTTGGGTTGGAAGGGATCTTTAAAGGTCATCTAGTCCAACATCCCTGCAATGAGCAGAGACATCTTCAACTAGATCAGGTTGCTCAGAGCCCATCCAACCTGACCTCGAATGCTTACAGGGATGGGGTATCTAAACCTCTCTGGTTTAGATGTAAACCAATCTGTTCCAGTGCCTCACCAACCTCATAACAAAAAAAATCTTCCTTATATCTAGTCTGAATCTACCCTTGTTTAGTTTAAAATCATCACCCCTTGTTCTATCACTACAGGCCCTACTAAACAGTCCCTCCCCACCTTTCTTGTAGGCCCCCTTTAAGTGCTGAAAGTCTGCAACAAGGTGTTCCCAGAGCCTTCTCTTCTCCAGGTTTAACAACCCAAACTCTCTCAACCTGTCCGCATAGGAGAGGTGTTCCATCCATCTGATCATCTTTGTGGCTCTCCTCTGGAATAGTTCCATGTCTTTCTTATGCTGGGGGACCCAGAGCTGGAATGTGTGCAATGCTTCCCTTTTTCCAGTCACTTAACATATAATTTGAAAATGCTGACAGAACCATTGTTAACAGAATGGTCACTAGTGTTCTGGAAGTCCGTATTGCATAAACTAGTACTACAGTAAGCAGCACTGATTCCCTTGAAGCAATCTCACTAATAGTGGGCAGTCTTAGACATGGTTTTGTATGAGATACAGAAGCTGTTTAACCAATATATAGCTGTTTAACCAATACATAGGTGATACTGGGAGAATCCTGAAGTTCTTAGCCTGCCCTTCCACCTCAGCATTCTAGAAGTCTTGAGGATGTCACTGTGTCACCATTACCTGTGCCTCATGCACTTGCATTTTTTATATGTATAGGTCATCTGCCAATACTGAAGCCCACTCCTACGGAAATATCTGGTTATGGAGATCAAAAACTTTAAATAACAGTAATATCAAACAATAGAAAAGAGCAAGGATCCTGAGAGAAGAATAAAAGAATCTAAGAGAAATACAAAACCTGAAGGAAACTGGTATTTGAAGAGTGGTTGTTGCACCTGCGTTTGAGATGTAGCAGGGAAAATGCACAGCAAGCAAATTTGTCCTCAGATTAATGCCATTGTGTAGTGAGAAGAAGACTTCTTGAATTTTGTGGTCAATCTACTTTGCTGTTTCAGAACATGAGTGACATCCCTGCATAATGCTCCATTGCTTTCCCCTCAGTTTTTTTGTGCAGTAGACTCCTGGCTCCCCTCCTGCTTCTTCCCCCTACTCTTGCCTGCATGTTCTTGGGTAAGAAGGATGCTCTACAGTACTCACAGGAGCAAAAAAAATCTTTGGTGATGTGGCATTACATAAGAAGGCTGTGATTTGGCATAGTATATATCAGATTGGACTCTCTCTTTTCTCCTAGGTAATGAGTCACATGTACTAATCTTAGACTGCACTAGAGGGAGAAAACTGAGACTGCAGCTCAGTTCATTATGTTCTAATGCTCTACCTCAGCTGCTTTATAATTTTATCTTCTCTGGTGCATGTCTTTTAAAAGCCCATCTGCTCCAGCAGGATTTCTGCTTTCAAGACTATAATTTTCAAGACAGATGAGAATAAAAGAGAAAATGCTTTTCCGGAGCTTTACAGCAGAACAGTAGAAAACGAGAGGACAGATAAGCATTGGAACATGTTGACGATCTCTGTCCTTGGAGGTTTTCAAGGTCAGATTTGATAAAACTCTGAGCTACTTCCTCTGAAATGGATGTTAATCCTGACCTGAGCAGAAGGTTGGACTAGGTGATCTCCTGAGGTCCTCTCCAACCTCAATTATTCTGATAATAAATGAGGCAAAATTCCTAAAGTTTCTGTAAGTTAGTTTTCCCCACATAGTACCACAGAGGCCAGCTTTGTAGACAATTTAGAATGATGTATTGATAGTAGTGGGACTATGATATTGATGACAATAAGCCTCGCTACAAAGTTGTGCAGTAACAAGAATGACTCTTGACTGGACCACAGATGCATAAAATGATGTGTTTTTTTTCCCCTGAGGCTATGCAATGATACAGTAATGGTCCACAGTACAGAATAACAGCCAAGACGAACTGATAGAAAATTGAGAGAGATTTAAAACCCACGGTAGCCACTGAAAGGTGTTTTGCTCATGCTCTGCTACACTCTCTGTGGGTAAAGAATCGAAATTCAGATGGGAAAACACTGAAACTATTTTCAGATATTAAACAAGTTGCTGAGCACATAGTTTGTACATATCATTCCCACTTGTCTGTGCACCTCATCTAATAATTAGTCACATAAATAAATTACACAAAATGCAATATTTAAAAAGTATAAGCATTAAATACAAATACAAAAGACATGTAGCAACATGGTCTGGCTGAAATCTACATGGTGTGACAGCTGCCATGGTTTGTTCAGTGACATTTTGACAAATGTGTTTGAAAGATGATGTCTGTATATGACCTACACTTGTGAGAAGATTCCTATATTACCTACTGTGTAGCTGGTCTAGTTTTCCAGCTATGGAAACTGTTGGTCTGTCTTTGCTTATTAAATGAAGACGACATTATCAAGATTTGTCTCAAAATAATGTCTCAAAAAACCCTTCCTTATCTGTACTACAGGGACTTTGAATTGATCAAAACTGAAAATGTTTTAGAACTAAATTACTTGACGCTACTTGGATTGTTTAGGATTCATTACTTTTTCAGTTAAACTGGAATTAGAGTTAATTTTTTTGAGTCCTATCGACAAGCATTTTCGTCTTACTTACACATGTTATTTTGGTTTCCCTACAGATAAATACAAAATGTGATAATTGCTTAGAATATTTTATATTGTTAAATTCATAAAATACTTCCAGTAATTAGGTTTTGGCAACACATGAGACTCATCCCCCTAAAATCTTAACATATTCATTTTATTACTCAAACATTTAAAAATATTTTGTGCTGCTATCTTGGGTGTGTACCTACCACATTGTAGGAAACTGTCTTGGCCAAACAATTTCCTCAACACAGCAAGAGAGAGATTACATAGAATTTTACTAGATTCTTTGTGCTTGTTCCAACTGTTCATAAAAGGTGTCAGTCCAAGACTAATCTGCTACTTTTGGTCCAAGAAGTGGTTAGAAAACTCTTTTCACCTCAGTTTATTATTTCATCTTTGAAAACCATGTCATAGAATAGAAGCACAAAATCTTTTAGGTTGGAAAAGACCTGTAAGATCATCGAGTTCAACCATAAACCTAGCACTGCCAAGTCCACCACTAAACCATGTCCCTAAGAGCACATCTACATGCCTTTAAATAACTCCAGGGAAGGCGACTTAACCACTTCCCTGGGCAGGCTGTTCCAATACTTGATAACCCTTTCTGTGAAGGGGTTCTAAATCTCCCCTGGCACAACTTTAGGCCGTTTTCTCTCATCCTATCACTTGCTAATTGGGAAAAGAGACCAATACCCACCTCGTTACAAACGCCTTTCAAGTAGTTGTAGAGAGCTTGTCAGAAAGAAGCAAAGGGATAATTTTTGTACCTAATGTACACAACAACTTCCTTTAATACATCTATGATACAGTCTATCACATAATTTAAAACACTTTCCAAGATCTTCCACCTAAATTATTACATTTTAATAAAATAAATAAAATGTTCCAGTTTAAGGTTATTTCCATGTGCACTGAAGCATACGGAAAGGATTGAATTGATTTTAAAACAACTGGATTGATTTGAATCAGCATTGGCTGATGCCAGTTATCACCAGACCATAGTTTAGAACTTTCCTATTCTAGCTATCTGCGTGAAGGCCATGAAAAGAAGATACGGCAATACAGTGTCTTAATCTGTCAAAAAGAGAAAAATATCATTCAGGAGCAGGCATCTTAAATCCTGATGTCTGGCCAATGAAATGGATTAAAAATGAGTTACAAATGTAATTTAGCGTGTTTACCAGGTCTTCCAGACTTTGTACAAATATTTCTTTGGTGGTCATTATGTAAAAGAGCCCTGCAAACAGCAAGGCGAATGACTGAGGATAACAGAAATGATTAAGTATGGAATTCTATCAAGTCCAGAAAATACACAAAATTTAGAAAACTGAAAACTAATTTCCTTTTAATCTTTGCCATAATAATCTGTCATGTTGTATTGAGACTATGTAAATTTACTTTAATGAGTACAGTCCTCCAAGTACTTTTGTTATTTGTGTTTTTCCAAAATGAGTATCTTAAAAAGATACTTGTAGTATATAAATTAGTTTTTCGAAGTTTTTACATTATTTACATTGAATATTAAAGTCAGTTTACTGTTCTACCAAGCAGAAATTCATTTCTAAACAAATAATGCAATCTGGAAAAGAAAGTCAACACAGGCTGAATTTTTCTGTGTTCAAGAAATGTACGTATTTGTCTAAATTCTTTAAATGTAAAACCAATTACTCTCCCTCATACATAGTAACTCACAATAAATCAGAAAATCTTCAGTTTTGGAATTATGTTTTTGTTTTCTTCATTCATGCAAATAATATACTGTTGTGATATTCCAGTACAATACGCTAATAAATAATGTTATTTTTAATGTATATAGTGTACCAAAATGTGGATCAAGGGATTAAGGTCAAAATCTTCCTGAATAATTTTGCGAATATTCATCTGATTTTTTCAACACACGGACATATTTCTTAATACATATTTTCAAAAGACAGATGTTTCCACTACTTTAAAGGTTGAATATTAGTTCATGCAACTGAGAAACGCAAATTTTGTATACATGCATAAGTTGTTTCACAAACATCTTGCAAGTAAACTCTCAGAGTCTGTAACATTTCAGGTCATATGAAGCATTCAGCACTTTCTCCTAAGTTCCTTGATTGCCTAAAGTAATTTTATGCAACCAATATTGGCATTTTAATGGGTACGATAATACAAAATATTGGGACATAGCTTTCTGGTGCTGTGAATGTATTTGCAGTGTGAACGTTCCTTTGCTTATTAATGAAATGAAAATGTTGGTTAATGAAAATCACCAACAGTAGTGGCCATCAAATTCTGCCCAACTGAAACATCTCATCAGAAAGCCAAGAGTACATTTTTTTAACTGCTTGTTTTGGTAAAAATAATTGCCAAACCTTTAAAGTACCATTGGCAGATTAGAAGTAGAGATTTATTTCTAACATTATATTGGCATTTTTTAGGATAAGATGCAAGTATTCTTAGTTTATAGTGTAATAAACATTTTATCTTGTCTTTGTAATTAAAATACTTGATAAATGGTCAACAGGTTTTTTTGGAATGGCAATAGCTTGCTAGCTGCATCAAAAGAAGTGTGGCTAGCAAGTTGAGGGA
Source organism: Larus michahellis (assembly GCF_964199755.1). NCBI lineage: Eukaryota > Metazoa > Chordata > Aves > Charadriiformes > Laridae > Larus > Larus michahellis. The sequence goes on along the minus strand of NC_133896.1, from coordinate 85,562,735 downwards.
GGTGATTCTCCCCCTCTACTCAGTTCTTGTGAGACCACACCTGGAGTACGGTGTTCAGCTCTGGGGCCCCCAACATAAGAAGGACATGGACATGTTGGAGCCAGTCCAGAAGAGGGCCATGAAGATGGTCAGAGGGCTGGAGCACCTCTCCCGTGAAGATAGGCTGAGGGGGTTGGGGTTGTTCAGCCTGGAGGAGAGAAGGCTCTGGGGAGACCTTATAGCAGCCTTCCAGTACCTAAAGTGGGGCTATAGGAAAAATGGGGAGGGACTCTTTATGAGGGAGCATAGCAACAGGATGAGGAGTAACAGCTTTAAGCTGAAAGAGGGGAGATTTAGATCAGATATTAAAAAGAAATTCTTTACAGTGAGGGTGGTGGGGTGCTGGAACAGGTTGCCCAGAGAAGTTGTGGATGCCCCATCCCTGGAGGTGTTCAAGGCCAGGCTGGATGGGGCTTTGGGCCACTGGTCTAGTGGGAGGTGTCCTTGCCCACGGCAGGGGGGTTGGAACTAGATGATCTTTAAGGTCCTTTCCAAACCAAACTATTCTATGACTCTATTCTTTGATTTGAGTAAAAAGGGGCAAACCAATATAAGAATATTAAACCTAGGACAATACCAGATCCTAATGTGTTTAACAGTTGTTCCACTGAAAGAAGGAAGAGCTGGGAGCACTTATAACCTGGTCATCAACTTCCCAGGCCCTTTTTTGTTTAAAAGAAATGACCTTTTTTATTTAAAAGCAAATAATTTAATTGTAATAATTTCCCCAAGGTGATAATGCATTTTATGAATGTCAAAAGTCTTCAATGCTACTTGCATTCCTGTGCTTGTCAGGCAGTTTCTTTGCTACACTTTCACATTAGCAAACATTTGATGCTTTATCTATTTCCAATAAAAATATCTAGTCAAACTATCATTTTATGTTTTTAATTAAATTTTTGCATAGCAGCCGGATTACTTGGGAGTGCTTCTAATGGAAAAACAAGCTCCCGAAGATGGATAAATAATCAGGATTTGGATAGTAATCGCCTATTTGCTTGATGATTATTACTACAATGCTGTCCCAAAGGGCTTATCACGTGGTTGCACAATGAGAAGATGCGATTTATACAAAACATTTGCTATGGGCATGTCATGATTTTTCTGTATCAGACAGTAATATAAGAAATACTTATTATTTATTTCAGGTGTTCATTCCACAATTTTTTTTTCTTCCATAATGAAACATGACTACATGGGTTACATGAGTTCTTGGGTAAAGCAGTAAAGCACTTCAATTAGCAGCATTAAAGCCACTTTAAATAATAAAATAGAGATTCATTTACCTAGGACTGAAAGAGAAATGTAATTGTCCATTGTTAAATTTCAGCTGTCTGCATTTTAAAATAAATTATTCTGAACTCCAATATAAATGAATCCCTACTGTAGTTCTTTTGCAAGTGTTCAACCAGCAAAAATGATTGATCGCTTCTAATTCCAGAGACAGATCATTGACCCTCAACTTTAGCGTGAAGAGACAGCAAAAAAACGTCTTCATTCAGGAAGGAGAAGTGGAAGAGAAATCTGTATTCCTTTTAGTATTGTAATTTCAAATTTCAAATCTTTGATCTTTGACTATATCTATACACGGATACATAAAACCAGACTGAAATTCCATCAGGGCTCCCGTTTGGTGCAATTGTCTGACATGTTGGATTACTGCTGAAGAAAGGAATGGTCATTCCCCTCTGACTCTCGGTGGAAAGAATGCCATTCCCTGTGTAATAGCTGTCCAACAATAACTGGTGCAGCCACCATTGCTGACAAAGTCCAGGACTCAGAAAAGGATGCTCACTTTTTACAAAGAGAAACAAATGAGGAATTTTTATTCCAGAACATTTCTGGCTGTTTGCCTGCATCTGTCTCAAATATAGCAAAGTCGTAGTCAATTATAAATAACCCTAGGATTGTGGAGAGGCTAGTCTGAAGATTTTAATGTGAGATAGTAACGAACTTTCTCGGAATAATTTTTGGAGTTCATCTGCAATACAATTAGGCCTCACTGCAAGCTATTTTTAAGAGTGGATATTAAATTACTCATAAGGAATGATATGCTAACATGCTGACCAATCTGATGCAATACCTGGTTCCAGCAAATCTGGTGAGAGAGGATTCCAAGACTGACTAATGTGGTACTGCATCTGGTTCAACTACTGTACTAAAGTCATGCTTTGCACTACACACAATTCCAAGGAGCTGTTCCAAACCAACAGTATTTGTCCTTCTTTGGTGCTCAGATGATGATCTTGTTTACAGAATCCTGTCTTTGTTCACTTGTAGCCTTCCAGCTCGCTCCTGACTCAGCAGTTGGGACAGTTGCTCACTCAAGTTATATGGAAAATTCTGTGCCTAGCTTTTTAGTTGTTTGACTACCTACCTGAGATTTCTGCAATTCTATGGATTATAATTTTGCAAACCGTTTCTATGTTAGGGGAGCAGTGAGATACCAAATCTTGCCAGAGTCTAATATGTCAATGATTATAGGCTAGATGCACACACGTTACTGCGCATCACTTAACAAAGTGCTTGATATTGTAAAGGAATACTTGTACCATGTTATGTGAATGATTCTGAAGGCTGTATTTTTTCATATTCTTCAGTCCTAAGGCCAGAATTTGAACCTATGGTAAAACTGCATGCACATCTAAGTCTCCCGGGTGCCTCCTAGGGCTTACGTGTTTACACTGTCAGCCCTGGATTTCCACAGCTTAGTGAGAACTGTGCCGGTTCCTGCTTAAGGGAAGTTTAGGACTGACTGCGTGACTTCCTAGGTTACTTAACATCTGTATCGAGTCATTGCTATTAGTACAGCAAGCTTAATATAAATTTTTTCAGTAACTTTAGTAAAATATAAATAAATAAACAAAATCCTTATGATAAAGCTCTGCCTTTCAAATATTGGCACTCTGGGTAGAGGTACTAAAAGTAAGTGAAGTGGCATGATTTAACTGCTCTGTCATTCCTTGAGGTAGTCTCCACAAAACCACGTTGATGGGATAAATCCAGTAGTGCTGCAAAACTTGTCCTTTTCTTTTTATATATTTATTAAAAATAAAAATAAATACAGAAAAACAAAATCACAGCAAAAGCTTAGGAAGAAGACCACAAGCTTTAGGAAAACTTTTGCCCCATTGAATTTATCTCCTCCTGGGGTTAACCCACAACATACGCTTTACATACTGTGGCAACATTGCGGAGAAGGTACTGATTACATTAGAAATAAAATCGTGTTTCAGAACGGTCCATAGAAATCTTGAATACTGAAGTTCTAAGAAAGCCAAGTGGAAAAATAGAATTATTTTCAAATGGCAATACTTTTGTCCTCAGAAACTTGTTTTGGGTGAAGTTCAGAGTTCTTGAACTTGGTGTTGAGAGAATTTATGGACCTTGTTTGTCCACTCTTTCAAATCCCCACAAAATTTGTGTACATAAGCTACCAGCTGAAGAATACAGCCCTAGTTCTCGTTGACAAGGTTTGACTGATTTAAAGTGCTGCAAGTATGCTTGTAATGGCTTTAAAAAGGACTACTTGGACATTTCCCTCACAGCTTAACTAAACTTCCAGCACTTGTGCAGTTTTACATGATTAACTAGGTGATTTCTTTGTGCAATATTGTTTTCTTTTGAATTTCTATGAACTCAAATATTTATTAATTTTAACATTAAATAAAGGAAACTAAAATACTGTAGGAAAATACCACTTGAAGTAAGAGCACTGTTTATAAATTGCTCTTGCAGATGTATGCAAAAACTGATTTTAAAAGAGTTGCTCTTGTGAATCAAAAATCTGTCTTAAACCTTTTAACTTGATTTCACAAAGAAGTCTCCAGTGTAGCATTGCTGCTTACACAAATGCACTTAACATACAAATCAATTAAACCTGGAAAAAGGTAGCTGAAAAATAGATCACTGATTGCAAATTCAAAAGTACTTCCATACGATTTAGAAAACAGCAGGACCAACTATTTAAAACAAAAACACACAGTTCAGGAAAACACCACGTTGCCTAGTACAGTGTCTATTTAGATGCATAAAAACTGTAACAATTACAGAAGGTTAGTAAAGTGGATACTACTAATTCACTGCACGCACAGGATTGCATGACTTGACATGACAGATACAGTACAATACTTTATTGGAAATCCTACTTGATGAACCTGGAGAAAACTTTACATTTCTGCCTATAATTGCCTAAATAGTTTGCCAATAGACAGAGTCTATAAATGGGAAAAAATACTTTAGAACTTTGCCTTTGGGTTCTGCTACTGTCATCCAAAAGGAGAAATATATTACAATAGGTTGGGAAAGTTACTCTAGGCTTTTTGTTTAACAGCAGGAGTTTTAAGTGTCTCCTTTTCAGTAAATTTTCTTGAAAGGAAATCGCAATGATTTCTATACCATGATTTTTCCTATAAAACCTTAAAAGGCAAACAAGTATAGTATGCTTTGACTGTGGGTTGTTTTACTGGGTGGAAAAGGGTGACAGTTTTTCTAAGCAGGCAGATTGTGGTCTAGCAACAAATATGCTTTTTGCTTTATTGCCAATTGTGGTAATACCAATGAGGACTGAACTAGGTGGTGATGGGAGTAGTGACCTCAATATGGGAAAAACCAGAGATTTAAGTTGATGAAACAGACTAAATTATTCTACACATGATGGCTAGTTTCAGGGTTGACACAGTATTTTCTTGTCCTGCCCATTCAAACTGGTTAACTGTTTGGATCTTGCTCCTAGTATTGACGAGAAGAACGAGAGAGTATGTCTGGTGTTATCATGGAAACAATAGCTTGCTAACAAGCTGAACTTGGTCCATTCTTTCCTGCTGATCACCAAACAACTTCATAAAGACTTCAGATGCTATAAGACTTGCCTGTGTTCGAAAATGGTCAAATGGCACAGTATTAAAACAATGGTAATCTTTCATACAAAGCAGCTCACTGTCCTACACCCCATTGTCTCAATCTGCTTCAGAATAAGAAAAGTAAATACTTCATTTTGTTGTAAGTTATATCACCAATTTCCCTCAGTAAGGAAGTCAGGTCTTTGATGGCATTTAATAGTGGTAAATCAATTCCTACCTACTTTATAAATTGTGCTTGTTCAACAGAGTTTTTCTTATTTCTCTACAAAGATTTAAAAAAGCATCCAGTCCAATAACATTACAAACATTGTTTGATTTGGAAGACCCACAAATATGACTGGCTTCATACCACACAAACTGCTATACTGAAGGGTGGTATTACCCACTTATTTATAACCACCTAATGTTACCATGTAAGGCTGAACCAATTAAAAAAAAAAGTTCCAGAACTGACAGGAATCTCTATAAACTTTGCTCTCTAGGAGACATAACAATAACATTCAGCCCAAATTAAGAAGTTTTTGGTCTTAGATTGGTTCAAACTATTTTGGGTGTAATTACACTGGACTTTCTGTTTTTAGGTAATCTAAGTATTATGAAAGGTCTTTTTTCGTATTTTATAAAACTATGGAGAGAAACATAGTTTAAAGCTGAATACAGCTATCAAACATAAACAATCAACTTTTTGCTAATTGCTGCATTCAATCTTAAGTCAAAATATAAGCCTCCCGTACAGCTTCTACTTCCTGATTCCTTTTAAAAACTGTAATCAGTGTATAGCTTGCAATGTGTTTTTTCCTCTTGCTTTTTCTTTAAGTGCTGAATTTACATTTATTAAATTGTCTATTTCAGGCTTCAGGGAATGGGTCTGAGAGTGCGACAAATGGATTTTCTTGTTTCCTTTTGTTTCGTCATCCTTTAGTTTCCCAAAATATGGTGGCTGTCAAGAACCGGTACTACTTTGGAAGAATGCCAAAAATTTATACCGATGGTCTGTCCAAATCGGGGTATTCAATGAACTGCAGTGTTAGACAGTAAGAAAATTTTTGTTTTATTTCATTGGGATGCATTACAATAGGAAATACTCCTAAAATATTAGAGGCATTATCCAGGGAGATTTTCAAAATTAACTGACGAGTGCCTTGAGACAGGTCAGCTGAAGTAAAAGTTGAAGTAGATTCACCAATAGCAGCATATTTCAAGGGCTACAGTGTGGCAACTCAGCAGGGAAGATGATTATCAAAACAAAACCACATCAGACCCCAAGAAAACCATAAATACAGATATTTAGAAAATTATAGATTTTAAGGACTTTTCCCACTTGAGTTAATTTGGGAAAAAAACCCAAACAACCAGAGACAGAGGCTTGTGTTACAAAAATCTAAGTTGTGCAGAATTGATGTTGAAATTGATTTTTGGACAAGCTAAACATTATTGTTCATGAAAACCCTTAATATTTGATTTCTTTTTTGAACTGTTTTAATATACTAGGGACACTTTCCTCTCTTGTGATACTGATACAAGAATTAAGGACAGAATACACTTTTGCATACTGATTCAAGAAATTTTTGAACACTTTGAATTAAGGAAACATACATCTAATAGTTTATTAATTTGTTTTCTAGACCAGTATTAATTTACGATACATGTACACAGAAGTTGCATACCCAATTTTTACAGATGCTAAAAAAGTCTTAGAATATTAGTGATTATGTAAATTGTAGGCTTCAAGGAAATCTGAAAGATATTGTAATCCTACTGTGTATCTACTTAAAAAAATCACAGCATAATTTTTATCAGTCTTCTTCAGTTACTGAGAGAATGGCATTAGCGGTGTCATTTTGTTATCACAGAGAAAACCAAGTAACTGTTTGTCATCTTTCATTGACACATATTACCTGTCATTAAAATAGTATTGAAAAGTATTGAGATACAATATTAATGTAATCACTTTAGTGGAAAACCGTAACAAAAGTGATTTAATTTTTTTCTCATCACCAAGTTCTGACACAGAAAAAACTAACAGGCATATGATAATGGTCACTATAAAACATTAAACTCAGGAAAAATAAAAAATATTTAAATTCTAATAAGCAATGCATTTACTTTTACTGATTTTCAAAATGGAGAAAATGAGCTAATTAAACAAGTGGGCATTTTGAAGGGACATTTTCCGTTACATAACAAGAAAAGTATAAAATTAAGTATATTATATACTAATTCTCATAACCCAAAAGATACAGCTGTGCTTTAAAAACACAGAGAAAACGTAATTACCTAATTTAGCTTGGTAAAAGCTACTTTTTCTTGGCTTTTTGCCCAGAATATGCTTATTTCTTCTGCAAAAAACACTACGGCAAACTCTAAAAAAGAAAAGGAACATGTTGCAGAGAACATATTCATTATAAATATAACATACTTAAGGATTGCTGCCTTCAGTAATCAGTAATAGAAATTCACATTAATCTGTACAAAGAGAATAATACCTTGATAGTAAAAAAATTTTATTGACAAAACAGGAGCAGGCAGTCCTGGCCTGAGAGCCAGGTTTGAACACCATTGTGGAAAGGATCTCCCGAAGTCGTGAGAATCTGAATTTTCACTTTTAGTTTTATAGAAATCAGTGAGATAACTACTGACTAAAACTTTGTAGAACTTTTTGAATGTCAACATATTAATACAAAATATTCAAAAGGTTCTCTTAAGAAGATATTTTTTCCCCTTGTACATCCAAGAAGAAACTCTACCATCTGACTGACCTATATAATGGTCTACAGCTGGGGTAATACTGCAGTGGAAGATTAGCTAATGCAGAAAACAAGAGCCCTTAGAATTGCTGGTTTTGTCTGCTGAGGTTGAACGTCTCAGAAACGTCCATCAAACTTTCAACTTTTACAGTGATTCAGGCACAAGCCTTTTAGCCTTTTTTTTTTCCCAATCACAGAACGGTAGGGTTGGAAAGGACCTTTGGACATCATCTAGTCCAACTCTCTGCTAAAGCAGGTTCACCTAGAGCAGGTTGCACAAGAATGCATCCAGGCGAGTTTTGAATACCTCCAGAGGAGGCTCCAAAACCTCTCTGGGCAGCCTGTTCCAATGTTCTGCCACCTTCAAAGTAAAGAAGTTTTGCCTTATGCTGAGACGAAATTTCCTCTGTTCCAGTTTCTGCCCGTTGCCCCTTGTCCTGTTGCTGGGCACCACTGAAAAAGAGTCTGGCCCCATCCTCTTGACACCTGCCTTTAGATATTTATATGCATTGATGAGACCCCCCTCAGTCTTCTCTTCTCAGGCTAAACAGACACCCATGTTTTTCAGCCTTTCTTCATAGGAGAGGTGCTCCATTCCCTTGATCATCTTTGTAGCCCTGTGCATCTTTGTTGCTCTAATGCACGGCATAACTTGTAAAAGGACTGATAAAGGTACATATGTTATTTACAAAAAAAGTCATATTCTATCGCCACCTTTGGAGTCAGTTGTAATGGGACATATAGCCTAAACCATCATATTTTCTGTTTCTTCATGTAGTATGGAATATGAAAATTACTGGTGTACTTTCCAGTGCCATAATGCTACAACTTTTTCATTCTGTGCCTTTTAATGCACTGTTCGTTAAATAAGTATCTATTCTATTAGATACTGAAACTGTTTTGTCCACAGAATATGTTCAGTAGTGAAAATAACCAGTTAAGTTTCCCCAGTTCATCACACTATAGTATGTCATTCACAACCTGGATGCTCCGCCTTAGTTTTTGCCACTTTACACCATGTCTTCTCAGCACCTTACAGCAACTGCAGAGCGGACTGCCCAAAAGCTTATCTTCTCCTTCTATCCAGACCTGGGGGCGGTTAGATTTTCACTGTCCAGTCAGTTCTCGATTCATTTTCTGTGATGATGCAGAAGACTGTCAAGTGGTGCCAACTAAACATGCCGCTGCTGGTGTTTTGAGGACACAGCCTGAGGCACCGAGCCCAAGGTCACCACGCAGGCAGGGCGAGCGACCTCATTCGGCCTGCAGAACCAAAGGCCAAGAGGCAAAGGCTCCACCCTCGGCGCTGCTCCGAGACCGGCATCAGTCGGTGATTCCAGTGGCGTCGGGCTTCCGTGACCAGCCCGGTAAGTAAGGATAAGACCAGGGAGCCGTCCAAGGATGACCAGCCACTGCCCGCAGGCGCCCGCCGGCGCCCCGAGCCGGCGGTTACGGCCGTTACCGCGGCCCGGCACCGGCAGCGCGCCTCCTCCCGCCTCAGGCGGTGGCGCCCGCACCCCGTCGGCAGCCAATCAGCGACCGCCGGCTCCCCGCGCGCGCGCGGGGCCGACACCACGTGACTGCCGGGGTGCCGGGGAAGGGGTTGGCGGGGGGAGAGGGAGGGAGCGGCCCGGCATCCACATCCGGGTGAGGCCGCGCTGGCCGGGGCTCGCGCGCGGGGGCGGTTTTCCCGTGGCGGGGACGTGGGGAGGGATGATGGCGGTGGCGGCGGGCTCGGAACGGCAGCTGAAGTGCCGGGGCGGGCTGAGTGAAGGGTAAAAGGAGCCGCCCGCTCTCCTCTGTGGAGGCTGCTCACCCGCGCCCAGTGGGCGTAGCACAGGGTGGGAGGCCGGTGCTGTTCCCAGCCCGTTCACCGGCCTCCCCTCAGCGGAGTTCTGGGGCACGGAACCTGGCCTGGTGCCGGCGGTGGTAGAGCAAGGCTGCTGCAGGTGACTGTCTCTGTGAGGCCTGCCTTCATCGGCCTGACTCCTCCTCCGGTGCTGCCCCCAGGTCCGGGCCCTACCAGTGCCACAGCTGCGGCCCACCAGTGTTGGTATCCGTGTGCTGTGGTGGGCGCTCTTTGTGATGTGACTTCAGGGCTTCCACAAAAGGGTATCTTAAAAGTAGTTTAGAGGAACAACAGGAGCCTTCCTTTCCTCCACCAGAAAATTGATACCCCTGTCAACAGGAAGGAGAGCCTTGTGAGTAGTTCTCTAGCCCAGGGCTTTGGAAATCTTGGCTATGACTTCTCTGCTTCTGAGGCCAAACTGTGTATGGCCAAATTTTCAAACATTGTCCGGAATCTGAAATTGTGGCGAAATATCTAGCCTGATTTTTTCAGAGGTGCTTGTGTGCCTAATATTTTTTACTATAAATGGAGTTAGATGATGAAGTATTTCTGAAAATCTGTCTGAATCTTCAGGCATCTAAAACATTTTCTATAAATCTGGTCTTTAAACATTTTAGGTTTTGAGGCTTCTTATACATAGAATAGGGTTAACTATATACTCTTGATACCTCAGCAACTGAGCTTAACCTGTTGCTCTGGGATACTCCCTTGATGAACTCTCTCTTCAGCCTTGGTTATTCTCAGGAGACTGTAGTTTATCTTATAAGCAAATTTCCTTTCCTATTTTAGCAATTCTTTTTGCCTACCAGCTGCACATTGTGAATGCATTTTCTGCCATCTTACTGCAGCATTTTAGTGGAGCTTTGGGTAGTTTTTGTCACAGTGCTTGAACACCTGTTTCTGTAGGCTTGTTTAGGTTTTTTTCTCAGTGCTTTTTGGCTGTTTTGTTTTCTCCTAAGTCTTCAGATTTTGCTCTTCTGCATACATTTCTTAAGCTTATGACTTTGTTCCAAGTGCCTCCATATCAATGGCTTGAATGTCTAAGTAACTGTTGGTGCTAGTGTTCTAGTACTTGTTTTTTCTTTGGGGATGTCAGTTTCTCAGTCACTAATACAGGAAACAGACTGATGACCATTTTCAAACAAAGTTTGCAGGGTAGACAATTTCTGTTAATGAGTGCAGTAGTGAACTCCATGCCAATAGGATTTGAAAGAAAAAAATCACAGCAGTGTTCAAACAGGTTGTGCCTGGATGCTCCAATGAATAGTAGATAATCTTTATTCTGACCATTGCTATAATTAAGTTCAAGGTTTCCTTCCAGTTTAATTCTATCTAGAGATAGATATGATTGAAAACTGAGTATACCTGGTGACACATTTATATCTGTGATGTTCATAAACCTCCCCAAGGGTTTTGAGACATACTGGTCAGTGCCTCACTAGAGCTCTCAATGCATACTTCTGCATTTAATTGCATGCTGCTTGATTGTTTTCTGCATGTCTTCAAACACCATAAACTGTTAGACCAGCTCCTTTGTGTTTTCTTTCCAAGTGACACAACTACTGCCAGAGCTTGGTGAAGAGTATGTTGTCTAGACAATGTTAGCTGCTTATGTGGTGTCAGGCTGACATTCAGGATGATGACAGCTACATAGATTTATAGGTGCCAAAATACAATTCTGCTATAATGCATATTTCTGGTCCAGAGGAACCACTGTATCGCAGTCTTAAGGACAATAACTGGCATTCTCTAAATGTTTACAGAACTGCTAAGACATCTAAGTATGGTGTGTATCTGAGCAGTTGGCTTGATTCCTCCTGGCTTACTGAAAACTAACTTCCAGGAAAGCTTGCAACACCAAATGGAAAAAAGTTTGTGGTGTGACGGAAACAAGCTTTTTGTGAAGCTTTACATTTAAAATTCACAATACCTTCTTGCCTATGTTCATTTGAGTCCATTCACATTCACAAGGCAGTTGTTTCAGTCTGCAATGGTCTGATTGCTTGTGTGTTTTGTAATCTGCTGTTGTCCATTTGTGCAGTTTCTGACGCTTAAATATCCTTACAAGATCTCTTATTTTATTGTGTTCCTTCTGGAAAAGGTGGCAGGTTTTTGTGCACATATGTAAACTAATATTAAGTGACTATGGAACAATAACGGTGCTTTTTGATTGTTTGTTTTAGAAAAAAGTAGTTATAATTAAACTGGTAGCAGGGGTGATTCCAAATTGTGGCTCTTGCCGCTTTTCATCTTCCTGTTGGATTATAAGGCTGTAACAGATACTGTACAGGGCAAAGCAATCTGTACTGGAGAGCAGATTGCTTGTAGTTCATGGAATACATCAACATGCCAGCTGGAAACTGGCACTAACAGCTGACAATATTAAAAAATATTTTATTTGGAAACAAAGGATATAGGGTGTGCAAACGCATGTTAAGGTACAAACCATCCAAACCCATATTCTTCCAGTTGGAAAACTACTAATTTCAAGGCTGTAGCCCTGAATCTATTACTAGAGCTGTTGCTTTTACTTCAACAAAGGATTTAAAAAGGGATTTAATGTGATGTGTTACTTCTATAAAAGTAGTTCACAGTGACATTACCGCAGAGAATGTCAATGTTTGAGTATACTTATTGGTTCTGTTTCAGTTTTTGCATGTATTGAAGAATTGTACTCTGATTATGAAGTATTGCATACTTAAGAGCTGTTGTGTGACAACACAACCATGCCAAGACACTGTAGTCTTGATCTGAATAGAAGAAGAAAAATATACATTTTGCAATAATCTGTTTCATACTTACTTCAACAGGAATAATATGAGCTGGAAGGTGTGTCCTATGAGGAGCGGCTAAGGACTTTGGGCATGGTTAGGTTGGAGAAGGGGACGCTGAGGGGCCACCTCAGTGCTCTGTACAGGATCCTGAGAAGGGGAAGTGGAGACAGAGGTGCTGATCTTTTCTCTTAGGTATCCAGTGACAGGATGTGTGGGAATGGTTCCAAACTGCTGGGAAGGCTTAGACTGGAGATTAGGAAGCATTTATTTACTGAAAGGGTGGTCAAAGACTGGAACAGGCTTTTTAGAGAGGTGGTCAATGCCCCAAGCCTATCAGTGTTTGAGACATTCGGGCAATGCCCTTAACAGCGTGCTTTAACTTTTGATCAGCCCTGAATTGGTCAGGCAGTTGGACCATGTGGTTGTTGTAGGTCCCTTCCAACTGAAATATTCTATTCTATTCTATGAATACTCTGGGGAAGAGATGCAGCCCTGGGTGAGGATACTGAATAAATGTGAGCTGAAAGGGATGACAAGTATTTGCTGTAAGCTACGGACTTTTCAAGAAAAGAACTGCTGTAGACCTACTTGCTGTGGCGGATGTTCTTTTGGGTACACTGAATGAAAGTCGGAAAAATCTGTAAGAAGGTGAACAGGTTTAGAGAGGCTTCATCTGATGTTACGTACCCAGAATGGGTACCTGTTTTCTGGGAAAATCTCATCATTAATCCTTGCTGAGATGGGGGTCCGTGTTTCCCTGATATTATTTGGGACTTTTCATAATGTCCAGAGGTGTCTCTGTCAGGTAATACCTCTTGAGCGTGGCTGCAGAGAATTACCGTTACAATCTGTAAAGGCTATTTTTACAGTACTGGAAATTTCTCAGGGATTGCCCTGTGCCTTCATTGGGCGAAGTATATTCTTGAAGATTATGGTGTGTAGGTGCCTCCTACAAATGAAGAATTGGGCTGCTGAATTCTCTGTGCACATATTTACATGAGACATACCTTCTCTAATGCTGGAGAAAGCTTAAAGCTTTGGAAATTTCAATGGATAAATGGGGTTTCTTCTGGCTTTAGGTCAGCATCTAAAGGGAATGGGAACATCAGGGCAATGTGATTCTGCGGTATATGATTATATAAACTGATCCCAGTTTGATTCGGGTTATATGGCAAAGCATTAGGAAAAATGTAAAGGAAGCGAAATATATTTAAGTATTTATTTTTTTTTCCCACAAATTAATTCTGAGATGAGCAGACTCCATTTTAGAAATGGCTTATGGAGTCCCACAGATTTAGTAGTTGTTCCCTGAGAGTCTGGTGGATTTCAGTTTATTTTTGTAGAATAATTTTTTTTTTAACTAAATGTAAAAAAAAAAAAAAATTAAAACTGTTTTGCCAATTGACAAACTCATTAAAACTTACATGACCACTTATGTTAGAGAGGCACAGGATATGGACTGCAGTATGCATTTAACAGTCCGTGAAAAAAAGCATTTGTAGGATCATGTCATTGCGCTTCTGCAGGTCTTGTTCTGAAAAATAGCTAAGGGACTCAAGTCTTTCTAAGAGTCTCTGGTGTTGATTTTTTTTTTTTTTGGTGTTTCTGATGCTTACTGAGTTTTTATAATATGGTTGTGATGAAAATGTTTACGATATTTAAAACCAGATAAATGTTACTGCACAAAGTATAATTATCTCTCTATCAAATGGAAGTTCTTTTGGAACCCAAATGGAGTAGATAATTTTATATTGGAATTTTGTGCGTGTATTTTATTCAAAGATGAGAACAGATTATAATACTATTTTATAATTAGGTTTCCAGATTGGGTTGTATCCGTTGTTGAAATAGGTCTTTATCTTCTTGTAGGTATACCTTTTGCCTTGTTTGGGACAGCAGCCCTTGTTTGGAATGCCTGGATTTCAGAAAGGCAGTGTGTTTACCTAAGGTCTTTGAAAGTCAGTTTTCATTCCTTTTCCACATTAGGTTTGTGATTACTGCATGAATAGTAGTAAGAAAATGGAAAGGGTTTGATCTGTGATGTAGTAGGAGCTTGTGGCCAATCAGAGTTCTGTTAAAAAAATAATCTTTTGTGTGGTAGGGAAAACTTTCTGTGCCTCACTTCTAGAGGAGTTACAGACTGACTTCAGGGAGAAGCGTTTTCTAAAACAGTAATGACTTTAGAAAATATTTTCATTGCTGACAACTGCTTATTTTTTTGTTTTAAGGCAAAATCTGTAAGTGGTAATGAACATACAGTTCCTTATTTAAAAAAAAAAAAAAAAGACAAACCAGACTACACGTGTTCTGACCTGTTAGCACAAACCACTGATTTTTACTTGGTGTCCATCTGAAGTTTTCTAGAAGTGTTGCAGCTTGTATAGCTTTTACTAAATATGTTTATAATTACATTCTTAAGGAGTAAGGATAGGGCAGATCAGAAAGCCTTGGGGATGTAATGATGGGTGTCCAGATCTATCATGTTAAAACCAGTGGTCCAAATTCAGTCCATCTTGTTAGCAGACAAATTATTTTGTGTAAAATGAGCTGGGGAGTTGACCAGGTCATAACACACCTATAATTTTAATTTGTGTTAAGATCAAACTGCTGCTTGGTCAATAACTGTAAGATAAATTTCAGGACTGGCTGTTCTGTGTTTTTTATCTCTGTGTTGGTTTGGTGTGGATTTTTTTGTGGTTTTTTGGAGGTGGGGGGGAAGGGGGTTGTGGGGCGTAATTTGAAGTAGGTACTTCCTTATGGCCAAGGTCTCAGAGTTGAGTACACATTTACTTGGGCAGATGTGATATGGCAGCTGCAACTAAGACTGTATTTTTACTGTCTTTTTATGTATATCTTTGGTGAAGAACTCCAGGCACACCTGATGTAGTACTTGCAATCTAAAAGCAACTGAAACTGCTAACAAAGAAAAGGAAGGTGGTGGGAGTTATTTTGAATTATTTTTTTTTTTTTTAGTGAGATAAGGATCCTGTGTTCTCAAACATCTTAAATTAAGAAGTGAGGGAACAAATACATTGCATAGGCTTCTCTGACCGGAGAAAACTACGAGGACAATTGGTGCCGCTCTGAAATGTGTTTTATGCCTTTTACTCTCTAAGCAGCAGCAAACTTCCGTTTCAGCTAATGGTGTCTACTCTCTTAAGCCAATTGAGAAAAGCGAATATAATCCCCTACTCCATTTAAATGCAGACCAAAACAGGTTGCTTAACCTAGCCCTGAAAATTACTTCACACTTAAAAACCAAACAAGTAAAATCCCTTCATCTGAGGAAGCAGAAACTAACAACCCATTGCAGCAACTTCATAAACAATTTGAACTCAATATACAAGATTATGAAGAGATTCTCTGTTACAGTGTTACTGTTACAAGCCTTAAAATTAGAATTTTTAAGCATTTTTCTTGTCTCCTTCCCAGGGATTATATTCAATTGAAATAATTCAAGATAAAACAGTCTTTGTTGCACTGGTGCGTTGTTTAGTTTTTTGTTTTCTACTGGGATGTAAAGTTAAGGGAAAAGGAGATGTAAGAAAACTAGCCTAATCTTCTGCCTATGGTTTTGGCTATAATGCGTGAAACATAAGAATCTAAATACATTGCATGATAGTAGACCTGTTAGGAAAATAAAATAAACCAAAACTGCATATGGTGGAAATAGATAGCTGGTGACCTAAGCTGGGGGTGAGGGGTGACATAGATGAACCACTCAGAATTTTATTTTTTTTTTTTTTTTTTTAGCGCATTTGTTTACATGTTATGTTTCTTTACAGCATTTTCCTGATGGTTTATGTAAGGAACTGTCAGTGTTTTTAGTTGATGTGTGTCTGTGCTAAGTTAGGCAGCAGATTGTTGTGTCATTAGGCCTGGACAGGTGACATTGGTTAACAGGTAGTATCAGTGCTGCAGACTTTTTTTCTTATGCTTTTCTCCTTTGAGGAGTTTGTCCAAGAAGCAAACTTCTTTTCCATTTTCAGTTCTGTGTATTCAGGCTGAATATGTGTATATTATTTTTCTGACTGCTGGCCCCTGCCGGGGGAGGGGGGAGGAAGGGACTAAAAGGTTGCTGGTTTAATATGCTTCTGGTTGTGATGGTATCTGCAAAGTATGAGATGTGAAGTATGTGTGTATCATGCTTTACCATCTACTTCCTACAGGTGTTTGTGTCTGATCACAGTCCATTGAAAGGCACATGAAAGCCATGCCTTGCTGCAAGAAGTGTAGCTTGGATTTAAAAGACACTGTTACTGAGTGATAGAAAAATTTTTTAGGTGCTGAAGAGATAAACAGTTCTGATTATGTTTGCTAGAAGACATCCCTTGGTATAATAGTTTGTGAAATTTATATTCGGAGTACCATCTAGATCAGAGAAGTAAGCGAATTTGGATGCTAAGTAAGTGTAATCTGTGAGAATTAACGTGTGAGACTGTAGGTAATAATAGTAACAGATGACAGTAATTGAGCTAGGCTGCAGGTAATATTTAAAGATTCAAAATACAAAACTTCCAAGGGTTTGGAAAAGGGTGTGTGATGCTAGGTGGTTGTAGATAGTTGAGGGACCAAACTAATTTGAACTCAAATAGGGCACGTGTGAATAGTACTTACTTATTGCTAGTCAATTCTTTTCTCTTCCAGACTAGCAAAAAGGTAGGCTTTTATACAAAGGAAAATAGTACAGGCTGTGCTTTTCTGTTAATATTTCTGAAAAACTTCTGAGGCATTTTGCGTCTAGAGTTTATTTAGGGGATGTGACGAGTCCTTAGCTCAGTTTGCAGTGGTAATGGCAGACTTAGTCAGATTGAGGTACAAACTGCTAAACCAAAACTGAAGTGCTTTGAACATTGATTTAGAAGTCCATACTAACAATATACATTTGAAATAGTCTTGCTGTCTATGTAAGTATGTATAGATGCCCTTGACAAGTAAAGACAAATGCTAAATTCACCCTTAAGCCGTTCCTCTTCTGCTTTCCATTAGAGGTCCTATGGAATGGTGTATTTTCATATGTTTCAGAGCCAAAAAAGTCGGCAGACTACTTATATGCTGTGCTTGTTCTTGGGTGTATTTGCTTTAGATTTTGCTATAGTGTAATTTCTTGCACAGAATTGATTGTTTGGGAAATAATAAGGTGGTGTTGAACCGTGCTGCCAATGCAAGATCCTGCTTCTAATCAGAAGAATTATTTGTCTGTAAATTAGTTTTGAACACAAAAAATTGTAAGGAAATGAATAAGAAAGAACCATCTCTTGTTGCTTTAATTACAATTGAAATCTTTATAGATTGGGGGGCACCAATAATTTATATACAAAGTAATCAGGAAAGTATTGATTATAGAGTTATATCTGTTTGAAACCTGTCAACTAGTACCATGAGAAGATTTTGTTGTTTACAGTTCCTTCTGTACGTGATTCTGAAGTTCTGTTAGCTTATAAAGAAATATACTAAATAAGGTACTAGATAATTATAAGTTCATTCCATGTCTCAAGGTTTTTGAATAATGTGAATGTAGGTAAAAGCTATCCGATATTCTATGTAGTGTTGCCAAAACCTGGTCTTGTAGTTCTTTACAGTTGAATTTTTTCTCATTAAGTACTTTGCCAGAACACACTGCTAGAATTGATTTCATTTATCTTGAGATGGGGCTTGAGGGAAAGATTTGAATTGCATTAATTTGAATTTGGTTTAGTATCCTTTATATTACATACTAAGTTTTCAGTTAAATATCTTTTATTTATCGCAGAACACAGGCCAGTGATTTATTTTTTTTTTTAATTTCTGAGGAAAAGAGACTTACAGTCAACTTATTTGGACTAGGCTTACTCTTTTTTCAAAACTTTAACAACACTTTCCTATGTTACAGTTCTTGAGTTTAGTGTGTGTGTATAGAGAGAAATAAACTGGAAATCCTGTCTCTGAGGATTGGAATTCAGTGTCGTTTTAGATGGAAAACAAAATATTTTAGCATACACTTGCCAGTTAAGCTTTTAAAAGGACTTTCCATGGGGTGCAACTTTTGAAATAATGCAGAGCTTCCAAAGAGGTTTCCATGTGATATACATGGCACAGTCAACTTGCTTTTAGTTTATAAGCTGCCGGAGTGAAAATCGGTGTCTTGGCCTGATCAACTATAGATTGAGGAAAAGTTGTAATTAGTTTGAAATGCTGCTTTTCAGTCAAGTCTTGTGGCCTGTGATATGTTTGGCTGCTGGGTTCTCAAGTTTTTCTCATATTACATGTGAAACTTTAACCAGTGTGATTTACTACTTTTTCTTTTTTTTTTTTTCCCCGCTGGTCAAGTTCTTGCACACTTGATTAGCACTCATGTCTAGTAACATTGTAAAATGGCTGTTGAAAGGGTCTCAGAAACCGAATTTAAAAACACTTTTGTTTAAAAGTTACAGTCCATTTAAAAACAATTCATACATAAATTTAATATTAATTACTTTATGATGAATGGTAAAATGAGATATTGATACTCCAGGATCAGATTCATTTTATTATTAGAAGATAAAAAATAGTTTCTGTTTTAGGATTTTTATGAATACTTTTTTCTACTTAGTGAGTGCTTAAAAAGTGTATGATATAGCTAACTAACTATTGCTGTTGAAGGGACTTGAGATTTGGTGTAGTTATCCTTATAAATGCATGCATGAACTGCCTTTAATGTTTACGAAGAGGCCTGACTTGTCCTTTGTTGGGGTTGAAAGAGCAATATTGGTTCAAGAACCACATTTTCTTTAAGAGAAGAGACAGGAATTAATGTGCTGGAAAATTTCAAAATAGAGGCAAATTATATTTGTTTTTGGAAACTATTAAATTTAATTTGACTGTATGTCCTGAAGACTTTGTACGTAGATACTTTTTGTTTTACTTTCTGAAAATAAGTGCGCACTATCTCTTTTTATATATATATATATACACACACACACACATACACAGAGACACATATGTTGCCCCAGTGGTATGCGCACAGCTGAGGAGTTATGATTTGTTTTTTTGTGGGCTTTTTTTTTGGTTGTTTTTGTTGTTGTTTTTTTTTTTTTAATTATAGCAAGCAGAAAGTATGCAATATAAATCCTTGATATTTTCAGTGCATATTTTTAGAAGTAAATCAGCTTTGTCATCCATTTGAAAGGGGACAAGGTGATACTGTTAGAAAATTAATTTATCAGTAGAAGGTTTCAAAATGTTTTTACAAGGGTAAAGATACTGACCTGCTGGATTGCCTTAATGTATTCCAGACTCTGGTTAAGAAGGATTTTGGAAGTTAATTTATCCAGTTATTGTGATGTGAATTGTATTAAAGACATGTTTTAGTAAAATGGATGGATATCAAAGTTGAATAAAGAATACTGAGTAGCAAGAGTGCTCAAAAAATAGTTATAAAAAAGTTAAGTCACTTTTTATTACTGTTGATCTACATGGTATATGTAGAACATACTCAGAAATTGATTATCTTTCTAACATATCTGAGCTCTTAAAAAAAGAGGTTAACAAAGTTGTTGCAAAACCAACACATTTTTATTTTAAATGGTCTTCAGGTGGCAATTATGGTTAAATTGTTCAAATCTCATAGCGTAAAATACAGTATGATTTGATTACAGTGTCTAGTTTATAAGTCTAGATAATAAATAAGAGTTTTTATTTTTAAAAAGTCAAAATACATTTAATTGTATGTCAGCATTGGATCCCATGGAAAAATGCACACATCTGTATTTAACCTGGTTAAACTATAAATGACTATGGAACATCTGGAGTTGGTAAAACTGATGAAGGACAGAACACTGGCAGTATCATTGTTACAGCAGAGGCTACTGTATAGTTCTTGCTTATTAATCCAATCCTGATTCCTCCATTAGGTTTGAATTATAGAACCACATGCTAAATAAAAAAGTGAGGGAAGAGTGAAAGAAGACCAAGAGTTTGCAGAGTTGAATTTAGTTATAGTCTTCTGGCAGACTGCACCTCCCATTCACTATCCTGGTGAGAGACAGCCAGACTGTGTTCTGAGCTGCTCTCATTAAATGCACTAGGCTTGAATTTCTTAAAATTATTTTGGCATTTTGGATTAAAAAAAGGATTTTTCTTTGTTCTTATTTAGTGATATGTTTATGATAATAATTTTCCATAGAAGTTGTGCACTCAGCAATATTTGTCCTGGGAAAATAGTGGTTTGATTACAGAAGTAGCCTAGTGTACGTGTGAGTGAGGGAAAATAGATTTTTCTGTTAATATTTCTTTATCAGTCTGATATTTTAGAAAATGTCTGTGTTAGCTGAAGTTGCCCATTTACATACATTTTTTTCTTCAAGTCTCTAAAGAAAATTATAGCAATTACCTGGAACTTTTAATTGTTAAATGCATTGTTTTTATTATTATTATTGAGTGTAAGTATGCAGTATTAATGGTTATTGTTAAAATAGTCAAGCTTTTACTTGCTGACTTTATTCAAGCAAAACTTGTCTTCATTGGGAATTTTGCTGACTAAAGACTATGTAATTGCGCAGTAATTAATGTAGTTAAAAGATATCACTCTACATGTAGTTTAGTCTTTGGAACCTGAATGTTCTGCCTGTTTTCTCAGTGTTGCCAGAAGGGATCGCTTTTGCATAGTAATTTTTGGATAAATTTCAGGAGTTCTCTTTAAACAGTGCTGGTTTCAAAAGCTATTAAGCTCTGTGAATATATAAGGTCCTTGTTAACTTAAATAATTCAATGAATTCTCAAGTATATTATATATAAGTTCACGGCAGTTTGTTATTATTTTGTTCTTGTGTATGTATTCTATATGCATCGTATATTTATACTTTAGGATGAATATCTGTTAGGTATGAATTTATTTCCAAGGGCATGCATTTATTTACAGTTTAGGAAAGGTCTTTGAGGATATACAAAATTGTGATTTGAAATAAATTACATGGTAGAAAGAACAATTATTTCTCTTAGTCTGGGAAGACGTGGAGCATTTTGAATTAGGCGCACTGTGATGAATGGAGGCTTGTCTGTATATATTGCTTATACTTCATAAACATTGTGCATCCAATTTATTCCGCATCTCAGCGGTGAGGCAATGTATGTTTTATGAATTATCTGGTTTTGTGTGTATGCATGCTAGTGTAATACAGGGAGGGATATACCTTACTGCTCTAATACCACATTACCATGAATGCCATCATTGCTGCAAAGAGAAGTATTGTAGAAGGCAGAGGCATTTTGAAAGGGATCAACGTCTGCCTAGTGGCATAGCAGAATATGTTTTTTTTTTCTACTTCTGGAAGGATCTGCATGCTAAGCCTTGATATATGATGATATTTTAGCTGCTAACAGAATTGAGGAGAAGTTGTGCGGATCTTGGAAAAGAAAAATCATTTGGTTTGTGCTTATAGGGCGTGCCTGGCATGCTCCCTGCCTAGCTTTGTAGGCTAGCAAGGGAAGGAGACAAAATTGAATGGATTATAGGATGGGTGAAGAATCTGGCTGGCATCTTGTTGTCTGTTTGTTTGGGGGCGGGGGGGTTATCTCCTCTTGAATGAGAAATAATTTTTGCTTAACTGTTAACTGATGAGTAATATTCTTGATATCAATGCTCTCATCACATACTTGGTACTTTAATTACTTAAATGTCCCGGTAACTTGCTGGATATGGGACCTCTTAGAAAAAGTCTTTCTGAAATGGGCACAGTAGTGCCTGACCATCTTTGTCGAAAGCTTTGAGACTGGAGAAGAAGAGTATTCTAGAAATGTGTAGTTGGTATAAAGAATCAAGTTGGAGAAAGAAATTATATCAAAGCATTGTGTTCTGATTGAAAAGGATTTAGGTGTTGAGCCCTAATCCCATTTTCATTCTGGCCTGATCTGTGATCTCTGCTCCCAGCTTCCTCATCATATTACAAAAGCATCAATGGCAATCAGCGTTTTCCTTGAGAAGTAAACACATTTTTCTTGATTGCAACAGAGAACATACAATTATGATAATATCCATTTGGCCAAAGGTCATGTGATGAAAGTGTTGTGTTACATGCTTAGGAGTAGACCAAAAATTAAGAAGAAAAAAAGGAGAGATCATGTGCACAGACATTCTGGCAGCTGTGTTTTCTGTTGGAAAGAAAATTAGCATTTTTGCTTTACTTGTTCAAGGGTTGGGACTTGCACAATGTGAAACCTTTTGAGGTTGCTTTATGAGGGTCATGAAAATGAATTTAAAACTACGTCTTGTGTTGTTTCTCCATGACTGGAGCCTTCTCTTTAGGAGAGTATGAAAAGTCAAATTCGTCTGCTTCATGTGTGAACAAAAATTCATCAAATCTTCTTTTCAAGTATTAGTAAAGGGAGAAAAAGGTGCAATGATGATGCACTCTTCTTTCCATGTGGAAGGGAATAATGCCTGGTCTTTTCTGCTTCTAACAGTATATCCAGAGCTTGTAAAACAAAGGATTAAAAGTTTTCAGAATGACCAGTCATGTTTTATTTCACTGTTTAGATTAAACTTACATAGAATCTGAATTTCCAGTAGGTGGTTGCGGGTGAGGAGGGGGAAGAATATTATTATGGTTATTTAAGGTGTTCTGTTTCAAGACTACCAGCTGAGGCATGTAAGATCACCAAGACTTGAAAATCTGAGACATAATTTTTATTCTTTTTGATAATATCATCTCATGTCAGAGAAATGGGTTAATATATTTTTCTTGCCTCAAATTAGTACTATGTACCTATGAGAACTACTGTACTTTCAGGGTGTGGAGGAAGCTGAGGGAAGGAGTTTTATTAATTGGAAAAGTGTGTCTTTCTGTCTATTAGGAGATGTTCAGTAATTATAAAGGAATGCTATTTATTTTTATTTAGTATAATTGGTATCATGACCTGCTTTTCATAATAGAGTTACCATGTGCTAGAGATCTTTTTTTCGTTTACCCGTGGTCACCTGTCAGCTTTTCTAACATAAAGATAGAATAATATTCTGTAGACTCTGAAATTTTGTGGTTTTTGCAAACTGTCTATATACAAGTTAAAGGAAAACAATATCCTTTTCATAATATTTAATTATCAGTTTTACTGAGCATCCTTTATATTTTGACCTTTACTATTTTATTTTATTTTTAATTAGGGGAGAAAGTTGCATTTTAACTACATTTCAAGGTGATCTACTGAATTGTTAAGCTTTGTTTTTTACATGAAAGATTCTTTTTCTGGTGGAAGTAGTGGTGTTTTTTAGAATCAGTGATTCACTCAGCACTGAATTTTCTTAGGCAGTGGATCATGCCAAAAACCTAGTCCTATCCTGTTTCTTGGATTAAAATGAAAAAAAAACCCAATCAAAAAAATACCCACCCGACTTTTTTTTTTTCTGTAAAGGGTGTATTCTTTCTTAAAATGTAGGGTCTTGAGCACTCTTTTATTAACATTAATGATGTTTATTTGTACAAGTTACTGCACATCCATAACAGCATGTATTCAAAGACTTGTTTTCACTTGATGTGTTGCAATATTGAATTGTTGCTATGATGCTCTAAGTCTTACTAAGATTGTGTCAAACCTTCTATTTTCAGACATCGAATTCTGTGACAAAGTTCCCTTGAGGCAGAACTTGGTGGTTTTTACCCTTGGAAGGCTTGTCCCTTCATCATACAGATGCCTCTTTCTAAGTTCTAGTAAAACACATTAGTGTGATTTAAAAGTAAAAAGAATCAATTGCATTTAGGAATATTGGATATTAACAGAAAAGAACAGAGAAGCGAAAGTATTTAAATTGTTAGTCTAAGTTCTTGAAGCTTGCTAATATTTTAAGGGGAAATGCATTTGAAATACCTATGAGCCTTCTATTTTACTTTTAAACCCTCTGTTTCTTAAGTTTATCGAGCATGCTATGTTTCCTTCAGCCTTCTTCAAGAAACATCTCTGTTGAGTACAGAGATTTATGTAAGACATGTTTTCTTTGAACTCATGATGAAAATATTTCATTGGGTTTTTGCTACTTTTGTCCCTCCTACAATAGTGAAGATTTCCAGAGGTACTCTTTCTTGGATGCACCTTTCTTGAAGTTGGTTCATTTGTCATTAGCAAATCCAGTCCTAAAACGATCCTGGGTTGGTAGTACAGTTCAACTGAAGAACAGTCTCAAAGATGGATTCACTTTTTTTACAGTCTCTACTTCTGTGCTACTGTGATTTTGGATTTTTTTTTTACTTGTTTATTTTTAAACGATGCTATTCTGGATAAAACTGAAAGCATTGAATCATAGACCATACACGGAAGTGACATCTGGAGGTTTTCTAGTCTAAACCCCTGCTTAAAGCAGGTCTCATTAGAGCAGGTGGCTCAGAGCCCGGTTCAGTTGAGTTCTGAATATCTTTAGGGAGGAAGAGTCCACGGTGTCTGTGGGCAGCCTGTGACAATATCTGGTCAGAATTTTCACTATTCTGACTTTTGTCCTATAGATCTTGTCCTAGATCCCTCTGCCACTCTGAAAACACCCTGGCTTTGTCCTTTAGAGAACTGTGTCCAATTTTATGGTTGCTAGTACAGTAAGAATACTTTATATATGGGAGTTAGTTTTTAGCCTACTGTGGTCACTTTTGCTTAGGCGTTTGCAGGGCCGTTGATGTGTGATCTTTGTGACCTAGTTAGCAGATGACAAGTCACATTTTTCTTACCTTTTTTTGCAGAGTACAAACTAATTTCCAGGGCTTCTGATTATCATTATTCTGAATAAGGGTTACAGAGATTGTTGATCTGGACTTGATGTTGATTAATTATAGATAATATTCTATTGCCTCGATTTGCATAACAGAAATGTTCATTCCAGTCTAATTCAAGCTACTTTTTGAGAGTTTTTTGAGGGCAGATGGGGAGAAGGCTTGGTGAGGGGAGAGGTTTTTCCTTCAGAAAACACAATATGCTTGAATTGTATCAGCTTTGTCAGACTTACCACAGCAGTTCATGTACATTTTGTAAAAGTGTGTGGCTTTTGAAGGAAAAAGATATTTGTGATAGAGGAAGTTTATAGAAGGACATTAGAGAAATTGAAAAATTAGCTGTGATTCGTTATTTTTTTGATGAAACAAAACAACAGTCTTGTCATGTTCTGGTGACAAGAAACCAATTATGGTGAAGAATAAAGACCTCAGAAGGACTTTTTATAAAATCTTGAGTTATTGAAGTTGTTAGAATTAAGTCTTGGGAAAATGGCTATAGATTCTGGAGACAAAGAAATAAGGTGAATAATATGGTAATATGGTACTTCTGCTGGAGTCGATAAGATTTTTTTTTTTTTTTTGAACTTATCTTTGGATATCTAGAATGAAAAAGTTGGTATATTCTAAGTGGAAAATTCTTAAAGTTGGGACAAGCTGGCAAGGAATCATGGGCAAAAATGTAAAAAAGATCCTCAGTCAAGAAGCACATGTGTTAGTATAATTACTCATGTCAATAGGTAACCCTTTGGAATGAAATCCATATTTGGTTTGTTAGCAATTTGTTGGTTTTTTTCTTTCTGGCCGTAGATAGATCTCAGTGACCGAGACATTTGGAAGCCAAAGTATACAGACCTTTTCTCTCTTCAGCCTTTTATTTGAAAATATGTGCTAAAAACAACCACTATGATACTTGCAAAGTTTTTTCTTCTGAATGATGCTATCCTCTGAGTACTTATGGTTACACATGGAATCCCCATGTGGTCCCTGGGTTGTGGTCTGGTATAGAAACAAAAATGCTACATGCATGTGGTAGACCTCTACCTCAGGAAATACTCTAAAGTCAACCTCAGCAATTATTTCTGAATCACAAGCAGAGTAGTATTTTAGATGTTGGCCTAGGGTTCGCACCTTTTTATTGATCTAGGAGAAAGCACTTCTCTCCCAATTTATATTCGTTCTTTCCTATACATAAATGCACACCATGTATTTGGTGATTCTATATATATGTAGATTTCAGGAACAATGAGTGAAAGTCATGCAGTTTCTATCTATATATTGCACCTTTTTTCCCCACTAGTAGTTTCTTTTGCTCACAGTTTGTATCCTTTTGTTTTTTGTTACTCACAGAATAGCATTCTAAATTACTTCAGTACACCATACCTTTTACAAATACATTTCTTAATAGCTTTTCAGAGAGCAGATTTCACAGAGCATGGTTTCGGAAGTTTTCTGATGTTAGTTTCTTGTAGGATATGTCTGAGGAATTGCCAGTCCTTGAATGCATTTTCCACACAAGGCTGTGGTGTTTTTTTCCTCTCCTATGTCTTAGGTTAATTTGAAAACCAGTACTTAACCTTCTCAGTAGGAGCTATCAGAGCCCTTTTTGTTCTTGTGGGTAAAAATGGAACTCTCACTTTCTTTCTTGTGAAGCTGTATCTGATCTAGGGAAGTGAAATGGACTTGGCACTTGCACTTTGTTGCTTTTTCCTGCCTTAAGCACTGTTTAAAAAAGCCAAAAGTGTATGCTGAAGAAGAGGACCCACAAGTTCTAAACCACAAATTTTTGTGGAACTGATTTTCCAGATTATACCTATTTTTGTGGAATTTCAGTTTTTTGCTCATATTAGCTCAGTACCTTTCAGATGAGAATATGATTTGTAAAGAATATTTTTATTGTAATTTCTTTAATAAGGGCTTTATCCATCAAAAGGAGAAGTTTTGGGTTTTTTTTGTGATTTTTATGCAGTTGTTGAGAATTTTGCCACCCTTATGATGCTTATAAAAGCTATATTTATTGGTTTTTAATCACATGGTGTGGTTCATTATTCTAAAAATGCCTTTTTTTTTTTTTTTTTTAAATAAAAGTGGTCCAGGGGGTATCTCCTGAGAAAAGGACTAAGCGGTAAAACGAATTTTGTTATTGGTTGTTTTGGGGGGTGGTTGTGGTTTGGTTTTGTTTTGTTTGTTTGTTTTATTAATTCTTAAATTCACCGTAGGAATTGATAGAAAAGTTTTAGCTGTTTATTTATTTTACATATTCTGTTTTGTGTAAATCAATCCTTGACTTTTATTGTCACATTCCTTAATGTGCACTTCTCATCTCTAAGTGTTTAAACTTTCTGGAGACTCTTTGGAATAAATGGATAAATTAATAGACGACAAACATGAATAGGAAAAGAAAAGTCTCTGCGTATCTGCTGTAGTGTTTGACTGCTGTCACCTTGTTAGACTGGAGTCCTTGCAGGAATTCTAAACTTGACTGTATGTGGCCTTAAACAACCTGATATAGTGTCTAAGGTGGCCTTGATTTCAGGTGGGTTGCATCAGGTGTCCTCCTGAGATGATTCCAAACTAAATTTGTTCAGTGATTCCTTGAATATATTCAATTGTATTGATTTACTTGGGCTGTGGAAAAGAATTAGCTACAAAAGGCCAGACTTGCATTTATCTTAGAAGTCCTATAGATTTCAGTTGAATCAATTGTAATATAAGCAACTGCTACTGTAAAATAGGTGATGTTTTGCATCTGCTTGCTTTGTTGTTTTTTTTTTTTAATTAAAAAGATATTTTATTTATGAGTGTTTATTAAGGCAGTACTGGGATTGAAATGAACCAGCCTCACTTCCCAGGAGAAAATTGCTGTGATGTGTTCTGTGTTGTCGTCTCTTTCTTTTTCCCCATAACCTTGAAGTCTCTTCCTTTTAATATGAGATTGGGCATGCTTCTGTTGTATGTTCAAATACAGGTAATTACTGTGATGTTGTTGTGCCTTTCATTGTGGAGCTTATAGGTGTAATGCTTCATGGTGGTGGGGATTTTCTACATATCCCATTATATGACTAAGTATACACTGTAACATGATGGAGAACACTGGCGTTTTGGTGGTACCTGATTTTCACTATCTCATGATATGGGTAGGGCATACAGCCTTGGTATTGTCTGTTTGATTGAAAGATAAAAAGGCAATTCTTTGAGTGAAGAAGAGAAATACTCTTGTTTCAGTCTCAGCCTTGGATCTTAGATGTTACAGGTTCTCAGTCCCCTCATCTAACCACCTTAACAACTTGTATGTACAGACAGACATAAGTTTGCATACCTACAGGGATTTAGATGCTTTACTTCAAGGAAAAAAAAAAAAAAAAAGAGAGAAGTAGGCTTTCTTTTTCTAATGTAGCATGAAATCAAATTTTGCATCTCTTAATATAGAGATGTGGATGCTATATGCATTTGGCAACAGTTCATTGGTTCAAATAATATTAAATGATACTTTCCAAAGTAGTTGATTTTCTCATTTTACTTAAAATTTTGAAGCTGTGTTTGCCTTGTGTTGTGGTTTAAAATGACTTAAAAAACCCCCAAAACAACCCAAACCAAAAATTGAGAACCATAAACCCCCCCACTTTTAAAAAAGTAGAAAACTTAATTGGATTTCCAAGTTTATTTGGCCATTTCATTGTCTGAAACGATAGAAAGTTTATATTTCTATTTCTTCTTAAAACGTCTTCCTAATGTTTACCTTTGGTTCTAGACAGAAGTCTTATAGATATCTCATTGAAAAATTATAGTTTATCCAAAATTCATTAATAAGCACTCGATCATATTGCTTAACAGTCAAAGAATTTCAAGTATCTCCGAGGAAATAATTAGCCTAATTTCTTCTTTTGTAACTAGTTTGTTATATTTTTGGCACAAACTCTTAGTTTCTTATGTAAATCTTGTGTTAATTTTGTTACTTCCAAGATTTTTTAAAATCATGTTCATTGTAATTATGAATGCAGTCTAACTTTCCAAATTGAAAGACAGTCCGAAATCTCCCTCTGGTCTCATGTCGTCATGGTCTTGTGATGTTAGCCCCTGCTCAATTGTATACTTTCCTTGTTAGATGCAGATGATAAATACTGAAAATTTAATGCAGAATTTAGGAGCTGTTAAGAGCTTTCTGGTTAAAACCAATACAGAATACTCTTTTTCTGTAACAAGACTATGAATTCTATTCATTAAATAACAAACCACTAAGTGAAAGTTAACCACATGGATCATGCTATCTCTGTAGGAAATTTTTCCATTCAATTTTACTGTATAGTCAGCTACTTAATACGGGAGGGAAAAAAGTCTGGAGAAGCTTTTCATTGCAAACAAGATATTGCTGAGGTAAATTACAGAATTGGAAGTTATAAAAATAAAACACTAAAAGGATTGAACTCTCCATTGATTTGAAGGATTCAGAATTACTGCATCATATTGTTTCATTCTTTTTGAAGAAAAAAAGGACAAATCACCTGGATTTCAGTACCTGATTACAGCTACCATTTTTAGAAATTGATACCTGACAGATAAGCTAAAAGAATTTAGCTTTACTGCTAGGAAGGGAAGTTAGAATACAATCTCAAAAAATACAATCTCAATCGCAAAAAAAAAACAAAAACAAAAAAACCCAAAAAACAAAACCAAAAAAAAACAAACAAAAAACCCCCAAAACCTCTGCCAGTAGCTATTGTTCAATTTTAGTTTTGACAGTGGTCTTTGGTAATGTTTATATTGTTTTTCATGCCACTGAATTCCTGGCCATAATAAATGAAAAGTATTCATTTGCTTATGGTCTAAGTGTTATTAAACAAATTACTTTTAGTGCTGAGATCTCAAGCAGGAGTGAAGTGAGAAAAGTAAGATTATTTTTTTTAAGAAAATTTTACAGATGCTCTAAAGTTAGTTTTGATTATGTTGTACATCCATACTCTGTTTTTTCTTGGGCTATGTGTCCTTTGGGATATGTGTATTCTGTAATCAAAAATTTCTAATTAATGACTTTGTAGCTACTATAAGTTGTTAAGAGGCCACATGTTTGTTCTGCAGCTGCAGTTGGTGTAGATCAGGAGAAAAGTCTGTATCAGCTGGGTAAAAAGAAGAAAGTTTGTGTTTTAAACTTGCTAAAAGGTGCTTGGAGCTTTGGCAGAAGAGCCATGAGGAACAGTACACGTGAGCTGATTAGAACTTCGTGATACAGAAATTTATCATCCGTTTTGCTCTTTATCACAAAGGTATTGCCAGTATATATGCTTTCTAAATGACTACTTTTTCATTTTATTGTTTTTGGGTTTTTTTAATCTCATATTTATTTTGGATAGGCTTTTTGGAGCCTGCAGTTTCGACCAAAGACTTATTCTTCAAATAATGCAGTCTGCGTTATGTCCGGTGAAGAAACAGCTAATAAGCCTGTCCTAGATTGAACAAACTGAATGAGTCATTTAGTAAGCATAACCATGCAAGTAAAACCCATACGTTGTCATAGGTAGGGGTTAACCACTGACAGTGTTTGCCAGAAATACAAATACAGCAGCCCCACCCTCAGCCAGCTCCACATATACTGCTCTGACAAAACAGACAGCAATATGCCCTGTAAGTTGTTCCTTTAAAATGTACAAAGTTCTGCAAGTAAGTTAGCTACTTACACAAAATTGCAGGCAGTATATTGTCCAGTTGAATGTACCTGGCAAAATTAGTTGTTTTTGCTACTGAGGCAAATTTATATTTGATTTATCAAGTAATAGATTGAGACTTGATTAATTTGAATTCTTACTATCCTGAGGTGGACTTTTAAGTGGATGAAGAATTCTTCTTAATTCAGTGCGTGGTCTCTCTACCATTTTTGCCTTTTGGATGTGAAGAATACAGGGATTTCTGGTGGGATTACACCATTCCTCCTCCTCCTAACTGTTGGAACGGGGAAGAGAGGCTTTTTTTCACAGTGTACGTTTTTCTGTCTTATTCCTTATGAATGACTCTTGGTCTTCCTGAGTATAAAACCATGATTTTGGTACGTCTGTCAGTTAAGTGCATTTCCCAAAGTTCTCATGACCTATGTTAAGCTGATGGTCAGGCTTTGGTGACTGCATTTTATGTAGGAAAGCTTGCAAGGATCTCAGTGTCTGTGTTTGAATATATTTATCATGCATTGTGATCAGTCATAGAGAAGGAAGTCTTGGGCAACCTGATCCGAATGCAGTGTTGACCCTGCTTTGAGCAGGAGCTTGGGTTGTATGAGCTGCTGGTCTGAGTTCTGGCCTAAATTATTGTATGATTTGAGGAATAAAAACTGCTGGAAAAGCAGTGACTTATGTACTCGTGGTCCATGAAAAGTTTCCTTCTTTTCACAGGAGTGTGCTGGAGAGCTTCTCAAGCCTTTTAGGACATGACTGTCTTGAGAACTGTAATGTTTTGGAAATGGCCTGGGCTGGATGACCTACTGTGTCTTTTCCAACCATAATTTCTATGAATCTGTAATTCTGAGGTTGACTTCTTGTTGCCCAATTTTACAGTTACTTAATTCCAGTATCAGACATATTTTAAGAGACCACATTTAGTCATGGTAAGACTGTGTGGGTTGTTTAGGTTTTTTGTGTTATTTTTTAAATCGTTCTGCAGATTGTCAGGACTTAATGTATTCTTTCCTATTCCGGTGCCACAAATAATGTTCCTAGTCTGTGAGAAAAGAAAAGTCTGATTACCCATTTTGGAATACATGATTGATTAAAAAATGCTGCTCCCAAAATTGTTTCAGTTCTGTGTGAAGTGTTAGGATAGTTCTGCTGTTTATTTATACCAGAAATGCATTTCCATCACCAGAATAAGGGGTGGAATTGAGAAATTGTGTATTTGGTCATATTTTCAGCATTGTTATCGATTAAGCTTATAACGAATTATTTTAACATTTTAAACATTTTTTTTCGAGCTAAATGCATGTATACTTTTGAGGACTCCTAGCTAAAAATAGGCTTGATTTAATTTTTTTCCAAACAGTTCCTAAAGCATTGGTTTGGCCCTGTTCCGTTCTTGCAGAAGGCACCCCTTTCTTTATATGCAAGAAAAAACATCTTTTTTGGAAAGACCTCTCCTAGTAAGAGCTCTTGCACTATCACTCTTTGAAAAGAGCACCTCAGCCTTTGAGTTTTTGAAGTGCATTATGCCAGCATCCCTCAAGAATTAATTCACTCTTTCTATCCTAATTTGCTTCCTGCTTACTTGTGATATATGCTAAATTTGCCAGTTTCATTCTGATTTTGGTTTTTTTCTTTGTTGGATACAGCAAAGCACATAAACAAATCATGATTTCTTTTTGATGGACTAAAAACTTAGCTTTGTTTTTGAAAACGGAGGTGCGTGCACATGTATGAGTATACATTATACAAGGACAAATAGCAAACAGTCCTTCCTAACTGGTTGAGAATCACTTAGCGTAGAATTCCTGTGGGATCTCCAAAGAACTCCTATTGGATGATTCACATTTAGGCATGAAAACACCATTGATACTACTGAGACTTGCTTGGAGTCTGTTTCTCCTTTATTCCGTTTAAATGATGTGTGGAATAATTCATAGATTAATCAGGTGGTTACAGCCATGAAATGTCTGTGTTAAAATTTGTGGAGTAAGGTAATCTTAGGTCAAAATAGTCTTGTGATCATTACCAGGCTTACGAAAACTGTATATGAAATGTAATAACAGAGATGATGGATTCAATAACAAGTTGGTCTCTTTTTTTTTTTTTTCTTCTGCTCTACATCCTTTTTCTCTATCAAACGTTACTTCTGTTTTATGTATACACAGGTTCTTACACATTTTTTTGTAGCGGTTTATGTTGCGTTCCTGGAAAGCCTCGCTAGTATTTAATACACATTTTGCCTACAGAGGCTTCTGTCCTTTATTACCTCGTGTCAGTGCTACATTTGGTGATACATGAAAGTAGTTAATCACTTCTTAGAATATTATTTTTTGTACTTTATAGCTATTTTTGTTTGCCTTTTTTTTTTTTAAAAAAAAAAAAGCCTCTAAATTTTAGTGTGCCTTTCCAAAATTGCTTTAATTCCTGTTGCACTCCTCTGAACTTGTTCCAGTTTGTCTTTGTAAAACACAGAGCTGAGTATGGAATGTACTTTCCCCAGTTGAGGCATAACCCGTTCTGTGACGAGAGGAATAATGTCTCTTGCTCTTGGAGGAGAAAATCTGCTGTGGTCCTCTAAAGTAACTTTGCGTAGAGCCTGGAGGACTATGTGACATATTGTGCATGGATAAAATACCTATGTGCCTTTCTAAAGCCTCTCTTTCTCCAGCTGACTGCTCTGATTGCTTCTTGAATGTTGCATTTTGCACTACTTATATAAATCACCAGTCTGTTTAATAGTAGGTAGCATGAATATGTTGATGTTCTCAGCTGTTTGTGCATTGCTGTCTGCTTCAGCAGTGATGTTCTATCTATACAACTTCCATCGCTGCTATTTGTCTGTGCATGTTATTTTTTTCAGTTATATATTAAAGCTCTGAATGTTAATGCAACGCGTGAATGTGTGACTGGTTAAGGTTAACACTGTTGGGAAAAATACCCAACTACCTTCTTTCTCTCTTAAAAATAAAACAGCACAAAACTCCAACCAACACAAAACCAACAAAACCCCTTGCAATCCTGCAGTCCCTAAAAAGATAATTAGTTCTTATAACACATGGGAATATTGGACAATACTCTTCTTTAATGTAACTGAATCTGTGTGCTTGCGCTGTGATAGTGGTGTTTTAAACTCAGTTCATCAATAAGAACTTGGAAATTGATTTATTAAACTCTGGAAGACGTGTGTTTGAATTGAAGTCTTTTTTTGGTAGTAATTTTCAGCAGCGGATATAAAATGAAGGTGTCTCCTTCTGACATTCTAATACTTTAATTCAGAGACTTCCTCCAAACCCTTTGAATTCTTCTGTTTCTGAGCGTGTGCTTTCACAGTAATAAAAGTTTCTCCAGCCTACAGTCTATTTTAACTGAAGTCAATTAACTCTTCAAATATTTTCCTATTCTGTAAAGACCCAAAAGGTTTTTTTGGATAATTCTTCATTCATGTATCAGAATGATTTATTTTTTTTGAATACATATAATACCCTTCTTGAACAGCCATATATATCTTGAGTTACTTTCATTAGCTCAGTAACTTATTCTGCATTTTTGTGAAAGGAATTGCAATTTAACTATAAATATATCAAAATGCCACAGAATTCAGGGCTATGGCTCAAAAATGCTGATCAGTTTGTAAGATCTAAATCAGCCCCTCCATGAAACCTAGCGAAGGACCTCTGTGGTAGCAGAAAAATTTCCAGAAATTCACCACAGTCTTTTTCTAAGTTGTAGTTTGTGCTGATGTTGCCAAACAGCTAAGAAGAGATGGGGAAAGCAGGAAATCTTTTTGGATTTAATCACAGAGCTGATTTGGAAAAGCAATTTAACAATGAAAAATATTTTCATATTTTAAATCATAAACACAAAACTGCGAAGTACATGGTAGATCATGATTGCATTTAATTGGATGATCTTCATTATTAATGGAGAAAGTTCTTTCTTTTGGAATCTGATGGTCAGGAATCCTACTTATGGCCTTTTTTTTTTTTTTTTTTAATATATATCCAGACCAGGTTGTTTACTGTTTTCAGTACCATTTGTTGAGGTACTTGAGACTTGCCTGCTATAATTAAGAGCAATAGATACAGCTTTTAGAGTATCATCTTTCTGTTTTCCTATCTTGGAATGCTTTTTCTATATTCTTGCTTTCAAAAGATGTTTGACAATATTGATGGGCAGTGCTTGTCTTTTCCCTTGAAGATACTCAAATTCCATTGTAAAATACCCATTTTCTTTGTCTTGATCAATAAAAAAGTGCTTCTTAAGAGAGATCTTGCAGTTCCAACCCTTACATCCTTTCTGTGAAAAAGTTCTTATTTAGATCCCTTAATCTTTTGTAGAACTTACAAGTATGGAAGACTTCAGTTAACCTGTGGAAATGGGTACTTGGATGAAAGACTGAATACTCATTTCTAAATAGGAATGTGATGAGGTTTTTGAAGAGCATGTAGATAAGCTAGGTAGCAGTTGTATCCGAGGGAAAGTCTCTACTCATCTGCCATGTAACTGAAGTATAAATACATGACTAATTTTGTCTTTTGACTCCTAGTTGATCATAAAATCAGCACATTTCTCTTATAAGACTGGCCAATGAAATATACCCACTTTCCTGGATTGAAGAGCATTGTATTACTTCTGCTGCTGGGCTTTTAGGGTTTGACCACAGTGACTTGTTCTACACAAGTCTGTCCTTTAAAATGAACACTGTACCTTTTGATTTTACAAAGCTTTTATTGCTATTTTATGAGTAAAGGGGATATAACATTTTAGTGGGGTGTTTTTTGTTTTGTTTTTAAATCAAGATTTCTGCTATATTCCAGTACCGGTTGAAAGATGGACGACGATGACTTTGGAGGGTTTGAGGTATGTTATTTGGATGACGTAACTTTTAAATTTAACTACTTTCAACTGTTTTTATAGGAATTTATAGCATTTTGTAAAATATGTAACAATAATTTTTTCATAATTCTAGGCAGCAGAGAGTTATGAGTTCGGAAATGGTGAAAAGCAGACTACATCCCCTGCTATTGCTTGGGCAGCATTTCCTACAGGTATTGATAATATTGCTATAAAAATTCTTAATAATATATTGCTGTCCTTCTGTATTCACTGTCAGTATTAGTTGTTCATACACAGTAACATCCAGAGGATGTTCGTACACAATAAAAAAATAAGCAGTAGTGAAAACCTAGCATAAGAATGTTCCTGAGTAATTATTTTGGGAAGCTGCCCTTCTCAAAGTTAAACTTTCTTGATGAATGAAAGTGAAGTAGAGTTTATCCAGTTTAAAGGTTGTTTGTCATCTCAAGGGAAGAAGAAATGGAGCTTCTTCACTAAAAGGATATGTTTTCTTTTGAGTATGGAAGTTCTGTTGTAAATGATGGGAAAACATGCAAAAAGAAACTTGCAACATATTCAAGACCTATTTTCTTCCTCCGTTAGATTTTTTTTTTGACTGTGATAAAGTTTTTTAGTTGCTTTGGGGAGGATGATCTCTTTTACTTAAGCAGTTTTTAAAGTTAGAAAATAAATATGCATCCTTTATCTCAAGCAGAGGCTGAAACATTGTGTAACTACTTTTATTAATTTATACAAATGCCTGGTGCCTGTCTGGATTTTAAGAAATGAAAGTTCATTGATAGCGGACAAATGTACAATATCTGTAGAACTAGAAGATTAAGGAGGTGTTGCTGTTTGACAAGTGATTTTGTTGTGGAAATTTAGTCTAGATTTCATAGCTTTCACAAAAAGAAACATCATTTTAGCAGCATAAGGAAAAAAAAAAACAACCCACATTATATTCTTTGGTCAGGAACTAAAGATTTATGCCTGTTATTATATTATGCTGAATAAATTATGTAAACTAATTATAGTTTTAAATATAAGACGAGGATTTGTCTCAGTATGAGCTCTCCATGTTCTTCAAATGTTTTTATTTATTTATGGTGCTACTGTCTTTCATCCATTACAGAATAATTAGTTTTATTTGTGATTGAAATAAAGGAAAACAAATAATAAGGAAACTGTATTTTCCCAAAAACTATGTTTTTTTTATATACTGTATCCTTATGTGCCTGTAAAGAGGATCTTAAAATTTAGTGCTGTGCTTGCATGTCAACAGATTCTGGTCTTATCTCTGCTTTTCTAAGGTTATGAATAATACGTCTGTTGCTTATAGTGAATAGCAGGAACAGGATCTGGGTCTCTCCATGCTGTGACAGTGTTTCATTTTCGGAGGAGTTCGTCTCTGGACATTATAAGGAGCTCGTGTGGTGGAGCAGATGAAAAAACTAAGCAGATAGTCACTAAAGGAGGACTGTTTTGGCTGTGATGGAGCCTCATGAATCTATCTGTCGTGGATTGTTCTAAGTAAAACAAAACCTGTTTTTATCTAAAAAAAAAAATGCAAAACATAAGAGGGTGAGAGATGCTTTTTTCTGTGAAATTAAGACAGAATCCCCATCTTACAATGGGTTGGAAGTGCAGTCTTATTTGTGGCATAGAAATAACAGATGTTTTGAAGTGTATTCAGTATGAGATGAGGTGATCTGTACTAGTGTGCAGACATGTAAGCAGACATCTGCATGGCTCGAAGGGTGCTGTTTGCAGCTATTGTGTTCAAATGGTTGTTTTCAGTTGTTTCTTTTTTATTCATTTTAGAATGCATTTGACGTATTCTGTTGTGTGCTAGCT
The DNA here is from genome assembly GCF_964199755.1 of Larus michahellis. NCBI lineage: Eukaryota > Metazoa > Chordata > Aves > Charadriiformes > Laridae > Larus > Larus michahellis. The sequence goes on along the minus strand of NC_133896.1, from coordinate 85,525,413 downwards.
TGCTGTGTATTGGCAAATGTAAATTGGTTGATGTCTGTCAGTACAGTAGTTTTCAGTTTATTTTTCCCGAAGATGCTTATTAAGCATTGTGAAGGCTGTAGAACCCTGTGTTCTAGCTCTGATGTTAGAGTTGACAGAAATTCCTGCCTCGTGGAATACAATTTCCTGTCTCTTACAGCTGTGCTTGAGCAACAATATGTGAGGCTGGGATTTAAGCAGATCACCGAAATTTGCACACGCATAGTCTTAAACTTTCTGTCTGTTACTTTTAACTGAAAATGTTCAGTGATACAGTTTGTGGTGTATACAGTATAACTTAAAGGGTCATTGAATTGTATCATTGAAGAAATGGGTAGTTGAGGATGGAAATTTGGTTTTTGTTTCTTGGGTTTTTTATTTTTAACATGTGAAACCTACATGTGGGGGAACTAACCTGCAAGTAGTTTGCAACGTTCTACAAAAGTATGCCAAAAATTATTATATGGTCTTTTCCTCAGAGCCCTGCTGACATATGATGTCTTAATTGCTGGATATAAATAACATCCAACTAGTAAATGTTACTTTTGCTTATTTTTTTCAGTGGTGTATTTGATATCTAATGTCTTCATTCTGAAGCTCAGTATGAGCTTCAGTATACAACTGAGTATACTGAAGTTATATATATATGTATGTGTATATATATATCTCCATATATATCTGAGTATACTGAGTGTATATCTATACTCAATATATACAGTTGAGTATACAACTCAGAGAATGTTGATTTAACAGTTCGTGTTCATCCACTTGATTTTGTTTTCAGAATTTCTGATCCCCCAGTGATTTTAATAATTGTTTGAGCTTCATTGGTAAGATAAAGGTAATAGAGTTTTTCTTGCATGAGCAGGATGGCAGACTGTTACTGATCTCTGCTTCTATTAACAAACTGCATGGTTTTGTCAGTTCTTACATACAAACCTATGACAGAATATTGGGAAGTCAAGGGTTCAGAAACTATCAGATTTTTTTTTTTAACGTACGGTTCTGGCAATAACTTATATCTGCATCTTATTTCAGCCTTCTCGGACATATGACTTTTGATATACCTGCTTTTCTTTATAGTACTGCAGCAGATCGATGAGCAATAACATTTTTGTTGGAAAGTCATCAGGCCTGTCAGACTCCTGCCTTGCTTACTGAAGAAGTTAGAGATAGGTTGCATCAGGGCAGGATACTGTGGAAGAATATTTTGTCATTATTATCAGAATGGCTGTGTATCATAGCAGGTGGTGCAGCAGCTGAAGAGGAGAGGATATGTAAAGTGGTGCTGAAAAGCTAATATATCCATACTAGATGGAATTCCGGAGTTTTACCTTCAGACTAGCATTAACCTGGTCCTGTGGACTTGATCATCCATTAGCTGTTGGAGTCCAGTTAGATAGCTTTATCAGAGGCAAGTTTTTGTTTCAGAGGTTCTGAAATTGTTCCATTATGATAGCCAAGGCATGGTAGGCAGGAATGATTGAGGGGTCATCTTCGTAAGTGAATTTTGAGTTGAACTAAAATGCTAATGTAATTTCACCAGTAGGTACACAAGAGGAATGAATTAAGAGGCTTGAATTACAGACATAGCACATGTAATTCTAGGAATGTTCAGTTTATGAATCTCTTAACAAGTGTTTCTGTAAAAAAAGAAGTTTGAGTGATACCTTGTAGAATTGCTGCCTCTTCTTGTCTTCTGCAATGTCATGTATTTAGTTGAATAATTTTAAACCACAGTGTTCAGAAGTGGTCACCAGTTGTTTCTCCTCATTTCCTAGGCTTTATTTTGACAATTTAAGAGGTGGGTTTTTTGTTTCTGTTTTTTTTGTGCCTCTCAAATTCTAAGCATTCATTACTATAACTGGAATCACTGAAAGCTCGATTTGATTTTAGAAGGTTCCACATAAAACTGTATTATTTGAAAAATTAAGTCTTATGTCTAGTATTGTATATCCCAAAATATAAGAATACCTTAAGCTTTAATCTCTGAGTGTCCATTCCTCATTGGTATCCAAACTCAGTTTTGGTATTTACTTTTGTGATGAATTATTTATGTGAACTATGATTATACTATGGTGAAGATCACCAAAGGATGAACGCTAACATCACCAAAGGTTGAACGCTAACACCACAAGGATCAGTGTCATGCTAGGTTTTTCCTTCTTACTTGACTGTTTAGTGAGAGAAACAGCTCGTCTACTCAGAATTTTAGTTGGTTTTCCATCTGCTGGAAATTTATGTCAAACTGAAATTCAGGGTATTAAGTGATAGCATAAAACAGAGACTTCACTGGTTTTTTAGAAGCAAAAAGGTCGTATTATCTGTCATCTTAGTAGGTATTGGTTGTAGGAAGCTGCCTTTGTAAGCAGATATATGGAAGGGGAGGGGTGTTTCACAAATATGGTACATAAAGGAAGCCTTAAAAGTCCCATTTCCAATTCTGGAGAAGAGTTTACTGTTAAAGATGCAGTTGTGTCCCAGTCCTTTGTTTTGTCCTGGTTACCTAAATTGATTCTTGTTCTGTTTGCTGAAGTGCTAACCTCTAGGCTTTTCATCCAAGTTTCCATTTTACGCTAGGCTGGGGAGTTTTCATTGTTTTTGTTTTTTTTTTCCCCCACATGTCCAAATCTGCTGTTGCTGCAATTAGCATCCTGATATTCTTCTGTCTTGTGGTCTATTTTGTTTCTTCTTTTTGTTAGATGAGGTTTGTATGTTCCTCTATGTTAACCTGAAACCCAGAACTTGGAGGTAAAGAAGATGGGACACAGAGCGCCTGGGTTTAAGGACTTGTGTGTCCTTTTGAATGTCTTTAGGCCAATATACGCAGTTGTTTGCGCTGTGTATGCATACTTGTACAGTATTAAACAGTGATATTGAGAGACTGAACCTTACTCTGGGCTGGTGGCATCTTTCACGTTTTACCAGATTTGTAATGATAATGTGAGCTGCTTTTTCTATACTTTTTTGTCTACTGCAAAGGCATACCTGTAGCTAACCATATCAAAGTTTGCAGCACTTTGCTGTTAAATTAAAAAAGGCTATCTCTTCTCCTTTCTTTTTATTTAGTTTATGTCTGAATTTTCCTTAAAGGTGCTCAAGTTTCTATTGTGCTGAGTTGATAACGATGATCCACTGTTCAGGATTTTTATGGCATAACTGGAAATTGTTAGGGGAGATCTCTCATTCCAGTATAAATTACACTTAAGTTTTATTAGCTAGAGAGTTATTTACTTTGTTATCTTTTGATCTCTTATAAAATGTAAAACTGCTTCTATCATGTGTCTTCGTAAGCTGTTTTATATGTCTTCTGAGACAGTTGAGGATTTTTTTACCTTTAAAATTTATAAAATTTAGGAGATTTTAAGTATGGTTTTACAGTTGACTTAAACTTATTAAAGATCTTGCTGAAGCTGAAAAATTATGCGAGTGGAAAGAGAAAAAGCTAAAACTGCTGCCTTTGATGGTCATTGTCTTATGAAACCTGTGTATAAGTCTAAATTCAGTATGACCTATGATTTTGAGTGCCCCTAAGTTGATAGTACTCAAAAATAGAGGAACTTTGTATGGAATTACGCTTCAATGCAATTAGATTGTAAGAGGTACATAACCTTACGATTGATGTATGATGATACTTGTTGCTAGTGTGACAGGTTTTGCTAGGTATAGATTTCAGAAACAGAATTAGCGTTTGAATGCTTCTTCATAAAGTGTGTATATTTTCTGTTTTTTTGGTTTTTTTTTTTGTATTAGTGTCTGAAGTCCGTATATCTCCTGATGTTCTTCTGGAGCACTCTGTGCCTTCTTCCTGCCTGGTTTCTTCTGACTCATTCAGTTTATCAGGTGATAACGTGGCAACAGCTATTCAAACAGCCAACAATGTTATAAAGCCAGCTGTTATTGAAGAACAGGTAAACTCACAATTTTTAGGTTTCAGTATGGGAGCTTGAGGTATTAAATATCTTAGAATTGTATATTTTGTGTGCAAATTTAGATTAAATTGCCTTTTAAGAGTAAAAGGTCCTTGGATTTCTATGATACAGACTTTGAAGCAAAATAACTTCTAAATTATGTTTAAATCTTGTAACTGGGAGACACCATACTGCTTTGGTGTGGTCTGCAAGAGAGATAAGTGTGTTAAAGAGTTATTAAAAGTTAAAGCCATGCTGATAGTGCTAGACAGGAAAGTAGGAAACAGTAGCAGGAAGGTTCTCTAAAAAAAATTTGTTACTGTTAAAGCTGTAAAGATTTTGTCTATATGTATATGTCATACTTTTATGTTTTCTCAAGTTGTTTTAGAATTAGAGAATTGATGTTTAATCTTTACTTAATTATAATTAATTTAGTTTTATTTTTTATTTTATTATATTTTACTTTATTTTTCCTCCCCCATTACTTCTAAAGTTGATTTTTTTGTACTTTTTATTTTTGGTAATATGGCACAGTCCTAGTTGTGTGATCTTGATCTCTTCTTGTGACTGCAATGCTGCTGAGAACTGATCTTAGCTTCCTTTTAGTTTTTAACTAAACAATTAGATGAGCGAGGGAGGGGGGAAAAAAATTTCTGCCTAGAGACTAGCACGAGAATGCTAGGTTGCTGAGGACAAGAATTAAATAGATTTACCTGCCCAGGTGAATTTTTATTGCCATTGTTTGTGGTGACACCTATTTGAACAAGTTTATTGATTGTAAAGTTCCTTGTTTCAGGATGCATAGTGGTATTTACTTGAATAGGAAAGTACTCTTGGCTTTCTCTGAACCAGTCAACATTTTGGGCTAGCTTGTGACTCTCCTGTTTTCAGTGCTTACTGGGTTTCTTATTTTTCTAGTAGTCCCATCAAGTCCTAGGGCTACTCATGATGAAAGTTTAATTTCATGATTAGGTCAGATTTCCATAATCTGACCATTTAAAAGCATTTCTCTAGAGATATTTAAACAACGTGTTCAAAATACTTGTTTTGATTAAACTGACTCTTAGTGCTTTTCCTTTGAGCAGTATCTGTATGTTCATACTTCCAGGAAGACTGTGGCTAGTACAGCTCCAACAGTTCAGTCTTACTAACAACTTAGTTACTGTTCTGTATTTGTTCCCAACCTGATGTTCCGGGGAAAGTCTATAAAAAGGGAAGGAGAGATGTGCCCAGAAGCAAATAATACTGAAGAAATTTTCTTAGAAATCCAAAAGTCGAGGGTTTTTTTCTTGGGGGGGGGGAGTGTTTGTTTTCTTTTTTCACTGATGCCAGCCAGGGTAATTTTCTGTGTTGAAAGCTCTTCATCTGCCTCTCTGACAATGTTTTGATAAGTAAATTCCTATTACTGTCAGAATGATCAAAATGTGCTTTTCTTTAGCCACAACAGATCCTACCCTTTTTGATTTTGGCTAACAGTGAAATGTGAATAACCTGTATCCTTTCTTATTTGAACTAGCCAGCAACTTTGGCTTGTGTTCTCTGAAAAGAGCACATTGGATATTTCAGAATACTAAAGCTTAAGTGTATTTCTTAAAAAGTCATTTGGTTAGGTTGTCTTACTAAAAATAAGAAATACACTTTGTTACTTGTGAATAATTTTGTGTGGAAATTCTAGTTGTAGGCTATATTTCAATTTTTCTCATCTTTTTCTGGTCAACTACTGACAGACCCGTGGTTCCATAAACTCTCTTTTTAATGCAGCAAATAATACAAAATAAAGAATACAACATTAGCAAGTGTTACTAGAGGGACCGTTAACATTTTGAAATGGAGATCAGACTGTGCTTTTGGATAAACTAAGGAAAATGGCAGGCATAAAACTATAATAAAGTATTCTTACACCTTTTGGAGGAGGCTGTTAGGAGAACTGTATGCTTTTAAGGCCAGGCTGGATGGGGCTCTGAGCAACCTGATCTAGTGGGAGGTGTCCCTGCCCATGGCAGGGAGGTTGGAACAGGATGATCTTTAAGGTCCCTTCCAACCCTGACAATTCTATGATTCTATAATTGTATCTCCAGAGCCTCTCGAGGTTTCAGGTTAAAAAAAACTTCAGTGTTTCAGGTTCCAACATCACAATTTTTGGCAGTGACAGGCTCTAATCTTGAGTAGTACTGAGAAGTAGAATTAGCTTATCTAGCTTCTCTTTGCTTCTTACAGAAGAGGAATTCAGAGCACAAACTGCAGTTTCCTTTCTAGGTTTTTTTTTTTTGATGCGTTTTTGTCATGGATCTATGTATCCATGTACTGTCAAGATCTCAGCTATTTTTGTTTGTTTCTTTCTTTGAATCCTTTGAGAGATACTTACTGATTGAAAAGTCAATCTATTATTTGAGTGTCTGTTTCGAATAAAAGGTGTTAAGGGAATGGATTAAATCAGGTCAATCAAACCTCCCTTAATAAACACAGTGAGATGTTCCTTTCACCACCCCTTCCCAAATCTCAAGTGCTCTTGGCTTCCAAATGGTTGTTGAAAAAGTGGCAGCTGAAATTAATTTACCAGCTTTTTCCTTTGAAGTTTCTTTGCTGTGATATAAACAAGTTTTTGCCTTTTTTCTTTAAAAGGGCGGGGGGGGGGAAACTTTGGCTTTTGTTAATTGTACCAAATATTTTAAACCTCACCTAATTTATTTTTATGCTTTGCTGAAAATATGGGCATATTATCAGTGTTGTCATCTGTTTTGGGTTGTCTACTCTAGAAGCCTCCATTTCAGTTTTGTACTTTTACAGTTCACTGAAATAGCATTAACTAAATGTTGTAGACATGTCCCAATTACTCTTGTTCTGTTGGTCTAGCGTCAAGATGACATATTTATTTTAGCACAAAAAATTTGTATTCCCTTTCCATGGCTACTGTTTGCAGTCTGCATTGGGTGAAAACATGCAGTGACTAATCCAAGGGGAGTTTATTTCCCTGTAAGTCTGATGCTTTGAGACAGATGATTTGGTTTTACTTCTGTCTCTTCTCACCTCTTCTGAGTGTTTTGACCTCATTGGAAACTGAGGTTTCTGTGCCATCCTCCGTCTTAAAGCCTTCTCCTAAAGTGTTCTTGAAAAGCAATTGAGGAGATCTGAAGGACTGATGTGAATCCATCTAGAATTACTAGCTACTGTTCCGTTGTTGGAGCTTCCTTTTTGGCTAGCACATCCTACACTACAAATGAGTGTGTGCATGGCCAATTTCAGAGAAGTGTGGTTTCAAAAAAGTAACCTTAGTATTTACAGTTCTTAAGTTTTGTAATGTCATCTGGAAATGAAATTTGACTTGACTGGAATGTTAAATTCCCTTTACCGTTTTGTTTCTCTTACGAATTAGATTCAAGCAGATATTCCAGTTTCCTCTTTGAATGTAATTGAAGACAAGACTTTAGTTACATCAGCCATTGCTTTGATTGATGCTGAGACTCAGAGAACAAATGAAACAAAGAGCTACCTTCAACAAGCTGTTGCAAACCTAGAAATCAAGCTTTGTACTGCTGAAGAAGAAAAATTAAAAATTAAAAAGGTATGAATAGGTTTTTTAATGAAAATGTTTGGCATTTATGTAGGATTTAAATGTCGTTGGAGCTGGCAAAGATTTGCAATGAATTTTTTCTAGAAATTAGCCAAATTCCAGAGAAATTGGCCATATTTAGCCAAAAGACTTTTTTTTTTTCATGTCTAGTGTCTATTTTAGGCTGAATTTTTATAAAATTTCAGGAAAAAAAAAAAGACAAGTTTTCTTAGCATTGAGCCATGTGGTTAGAAGGTATAGTGATTCCCCCTGTGTTTTGTGGGTGAGTGTGTGGTCACTGAAGTTGAAAGTGTGTTTGACTATCTTTATGAACATAACACATAACAATTATTTCCACACCCCCCGCTGGGAGCTCTGCTAGCTAAATTCTTCATATTCCTTCTGACCTGAATATGATAGAGTACCAAGCAGGGCTGCGCCTGTAATTATGCATCTGATTTAGTGAAAGGTCACAGACACATGGGAGAGTAGGTTTAATTTCAACTATTCTTAATACTGATCTTTGATAGCTATCAAGGTGTGCTCAGGAAGGAGGAAATGTATTATTGGAAATGAAAATGAGGATAAGTAACTAGAGCCAAAGATGAGGAGGTCTGAAATGGATTGATTTTGCTAGGAATTAAGTATCTAGAGTAGGGCTGGAAGGGAAGCATGAATACTGACTATAAGAGGAGATAGGTTGAGAGCTAGGCTCTGAATTGAAGTGTTGCACAATCAGTTTCTGTCTCTGCAGTTGAATCAAAGCTTTGAATCTCAGGAACTGTTTTTATATTTTGTCCAAAACCAGGATTGAACTAAGCAGAATTGCTCTTTCTGTCCTCCTTATGACCCTCTCAGTTGTGCCTTTGTTTGAATAGCTGTACAGTGATCTGGCAGGTCATTTGTTTCTATACTGGCTTCCTGTGTGGCTGCAGAAATAGTTGTTCTTAAGCAACTGAAAGGGTGCCAACAGCTTACATATCGTAGGGAATGAGTTTGGTAGGAGCAACAGCTGCATTAAGAAAAAATAAAAATCTTTAGCTCTTTGTGTAGCAAATAATTTTGAAGTTTATTGTCAGTAGTGTCATTCTCCTTCCCCTCTATTGGTTCATGTTGGGCAGGCTTCTCGGGGGTCTCTGCAAGATGACAGAATATTTTAAAATCTTACTCATTTTTGGAGTTGTAGGTAGAGATCATTAGGGCTGTATGTAATGGGATTTCTGCCTTTGTAGTGAAACCATTTGCTAAAAGTACATTTAGTATGCTGCTTTTCAAATGCAGAAAGACAGAACAAGCTATTAAAAATATGGAAATAATTAGAATAGAATAGTTCCAGTTGGAAGGGGCCTACAACAATCACATGGTCCAACTGCCTGAGCAGTTGGGCTCACCAAAAGTTAAAGCACGTTGTTAAGGGCATTGTCCAAATGCCTGTGAAACACTGACAGGCTTGGGGCATCGACCACCTCTCTAGGAAGCCTGTTCCAGTGTTTGACCATCCTCTCGGTAAAGAAATGCTTCCTGTTGTCCATTCTAAACTTTCCCTGTCACAGCTTTGAACCATTCCCACACATCCTGTCACTGGATCCCAGGGGGAAAAGATCAGCACCTCCTTCTCCACTTCCCCTCCTCAGGAAGCTGTAGAGAGCAATGAGGTCACACATCAGCCTCCAAACTAGGCAAACCCAGAGTCCTCAGACGCTCCTTATAGGACACGCCTTCCAGGCGCCTTTGATTTTAAGTACTTTAAAATATTATCTCAATTCAAGAACTGCAGTCAGAATTTCCTTGCACAACTCTTTATCTATGTGTATATTACGATAGCAAATGTCATAGTCTTCAGAAATGAAATTAGTCAGAATGATTAACTGAATCTGTATTTTCACAATTTGCAAATGTTTGTAACTTCATGTACTTTATTTTGTAAACTTTATAGGAATTAGAATATTTACTGGAAAAACATAGTATTCTTGAAATGGATTTCTTGAAGGAAAAAAAAGAGAAAGTAATTTCACATCAAGATCATTACAAGACGCTCCAGGTAATTTCTTTCTTGTATTACTTGATTTTTTTCAGGAGGATTTTGTATAGAGTGTATTTATGTCCAGCAAATACTCTAAGTATCTACAGGTCTGCTTCAAAGCCTTTTGCATGTAAAGAATTTCTAAGGTCTTTAGGTCTAAGCCTGACTTGCATAAGTACATTATTGTTACTTGGATCACTCATGCTTATTATGATCCACTTCATAGAGCAGATGAAAAGAAAAACACTTTGCGCAGTAGATGTGTTTTTAACAGTATGACTTTGCATGTTCTAGAGTTGCTATAGCCAATTCTTTGTAAAGTATTAGTTCACTTGAATATGGAATAGTTAGTGTTGCATAATAAAAATCTATGAAGTGTAATTAGATGCTAGACAATGGAATTAATATTGCTTTCATGGCAAAAATCAACATCGTTCATTAAATACATGTGTGAAGTCTCACACATAAGACAAATTTTTCATTGAAGTTCTCAGTCTTCTTCCAGTGTTATAGCATGACAAACTAAATATTATAGACTTAAAACATTTCAAAGGTTCCTTCTTGGAAATTCAGCTTCACTTAATGCTTTTGCTGCTGTGGATGTTTTTTAAAGTAGCTACTGCATTGTTTCCCACATGCACTTAAGAGTTTCCGTAGTAATTTATTTGAATTCATGGCTGCAGTGCTGCCTAGAACTTATGGTAATATAATCATCTAATTTTTTTTTCTTGTTTGTGTGTAACATCCTACTCAGTGAAAGAAATGTTTGCTTAGCTATGTCATAAAAATAAGTTTTGCTTGAAAACCTCTTGATTTATGGAGTGTCATACCAGCTAAAGTTAATGATCCACATATACTCTTGACAATAAAATTAGTGGATTTTATTTTTTAGTACTTTCATGATGCTCTTAAAGCAGAAGTGTTTAAGTAGTGGAAATGTTACTGGGGTTTGCAATTATCAGTCTGTCTATATCATACCTCTTTGAGTCAGGTACTACAGTTTTCAAGAGCAGCAATGAAAGGGTCATAACCTTTAATTTACTTTATAGAAAAACTCATCTACTTGCTCTTGTTGTCTTCTGGATATAGCCAGAATCAAATCAGAAAAGAATAGTGAGTCATGCTTCTAAGAGCTGACAGTTAAAATTACTTTCATGAAACTTGAATATTGGATGCCTTCTGTTAGTACAGCTTTTAATGCCAGTTCTTTTTGTCTTTCTCCATTGGCTCCTACAACACTAGGGTCAACACCTGTGGCCACACACTGAGTAAATCTGGCAGCTACACAGTACAGATGTCTGTCCCTCTAGAATTTCTTTTTCCAGTAGAAACAGCTGGTTATTAGTGTTGTTGACTTGAAAAGCTTAAAAGCAGACTGTAGTGGTGACTCTGGCAGAGCGTTGGGAAGTCTCAGGATAAGACTTCCAACTGAACTGATTCTGGCGTCCTGAGCTGTAGGTGTGCATTGACTTAATTCCTCTTAAATTAAATTTCTATGTGAATATTTGAATATAATATGTAAAAAAAAATGCCTCATGAGATGGTTCTAACTGCTTTTTACATGAACGTGGATTATTTCATGCACGTTTATATTTACTAATTAACTGACTTCCAGTGTTTGTGACGTAGGGAATTCTCAAAAGCTGGTTTGGAGGTAATAGAGCCGATCAGTTAGATCTTTAACAAGGTGATACTCAGATTAGACTCTTCTTTTTTGGTTAAGTTACTGTGCTTAGTTCTGAGAGATTTCATTAATCTTTGTCGACTAAGCCAGTAATTCTTTTTTTTTCCATTTTTTACTGTTGATTTCTGCCTCATTCAAGGGTGACAGTTATGTTACCACAGTTTTGTTGTCACAAAATTGTTTCAATAAAATACGCTTTCAGATTTTTTGATATTAAAAAAATAAATGAATTTGAAAGCCAATGTAGGAACATGAAGCATATGAAACATGTTTTCTGAGTTAGGTTAGCATGCTGATGAAGTGAATTGTGTTCTGGACTAGTCTCGAACTTTCTTCATCATAGGTGTGAAAAAAAACCTTGTACTTAATTTGGTAGTACTGAAAATGGAAGAACTGAAGGGGAGTGATAATCACTGCTCCTAATTGGGGGGAGCAGAATTCAAAGTCTTTGGTGTAGTGTTAGCATTTAACCAATGAATGACAATGGAATGTTGCCACATCTATGCCTGTGTAAAAGAGAAAAGTAAAAAGTTCTGTATTTTGTCTAAATAAAATTAGCTTTAAAAAAAATCAAGATTGAACAGAGCTTGTAGTATTTTCACGTTCTTAGTGTTGTTTCCATGTGTTACTACAACAACCAGAGACAGTAAAGAGGCAGCAGTGGGTTTATAAATAGAATAAACAAATTGGTATTAACTAGTGCTCTAGAGTTTTTAGATATTTAATACAATGGTCTCTTTGAGATCTTGAATTCATACAAGCTGGTAAAATTAGAGTTACGATTCCCAAATTACTGCGTTGGTGTTTGTAGTATTTAAAAGGCAGAATAACATATTGTAATTCTAACTTCTTTGCATACAAAATGTATCAGAGTTAAAATTGCTGTGGGAAGTGTAATTTTAGTTTTCTTGACTTGTATGCAGTGTTGCAACCATAAAATTGCATAAGTGCACACAATAGCATTTATGCAACTTTAGCTTTATAATTCCTTGCTTATTTAGACAGAAAGGAAATAAGTTCAAAAGTATCTCTCTCCTTTATTTTTTTTTTTTGGTGGTGTCAGTCTTTTTTTTTTTTTTTCCTTTTTTTTAATCACATAGTCATATATATTCATCTCAGCTCTTTAACACCTCAGCTCTTCTCTAATGTGAGGGGCTGCATATTTTCAAGACACTTAGTGCGAGTAGGTAATACATGTTTTTGACTATAAGGCAGAATTAGTGGCCATTTTAATCCTATAAATCTAAAATTTTGCTGCAGCCCCATTGCAATATGTTGTAGAAATGAATAAATGCTGCATTTTAAGACTACCAAACCCCAATTTGTAATATAGTGAAAAACCATCAATAGCGAAATGAATACTCCTGTTTAGTAGGTGATGTTCTCTTATTTGCGAATTGGAGAAGGAAAGTTTAATTTGAGGGGGGAAAATAGTGCCTTTGAATAGGAACTGAATTCTTTGGACAGATTGCATAGCTGATAAGACTTCTGATGTTTGGTCTATCTACAGACAACTGGTTTTGATGATTCACTAGGAACTGGATCATACTTTTCCCTTGCTATTTCTTTGATTTACCACACAGTCGCACTTGAAGTAATACTGCATTGCTGATGGAAAATTCTAGTTGCGGTTATACGCATTTTTTTTCCCATCATCAACCCTTCTGGAAGTTAAGCAGGCTGGTTTTTTAAAGAACAATATAGTTGATGCGGTGCGATCCTTCTTTTTGAAATAGATTCTTTTTTCTTTTGGCAACTGACATCTATTCTTCTACCTTAACAAATCGATAGTTGTTTTGAAAGCACCAAAAATGTTTTCTTTTGGAATCCTTTGTTTCTGTTCTGCCTCTTTTTAGGGATTGTCTTTTAAATTTTTATTGAAAAAGTGACTTCAACGTGCTTATTTTATTTATCAATACTTCTGTTGTTGCAAAAAGTCATGTTTAAAAATGGACTAGCTTAATACTATAATTTAATTTTTAATAATATTTTTGTGTGTAAAAAAAAAAAAAAAAAAAAAAGCGGGTCAGATAGACTCCCTGTTTAAATGATGCTTTAGAAAGGTAAGAAAGGAAGCTTGTACTGATAGGTCATGCAGTAATGCCTAGCTGGAATTAAATGGCATAGTAACCTAAGTCCAGTCATTGCTGGTATTAGATGTTGTTTCATTTATTTATTTCTGTAACTGTTGATGTTTGGTGAATTTTTCATTTGAGTACCTGTGTAAATGTCACATTAAATTATAAAGCTTCACATTATGAGGAAAAGACTTTTCCTGCAATTCAGGAAAGACAAGAAAACACGAAGTTGAGATTTTGGGCTAGTTTCTTCCCTCCTAATTCTGAGAGATGAGTTCAGTTTTATTCTGATTAGTATTGTCTGTTAAATTTATTTTTTTAATATATATTGGACCTATATATCAAATCCATTCACGTAAAATAGAAATGCATACTTCGTTATGTCTGTCTCCTTGTTTCTGGACATGATGCTTCAAAACTTTAAAATAGTTTGTAAGGTATATAAGAATTAAAACTCTAATGCTAGATTCATCATACAATTTTGCTTTTAAATTAATCAGAATTGTACAAACAGTGATTTTGATATAATTTAGTACTGAGCACAATATGAATCTCAAAAATTAAACCTAATACGTGTAAAAATTTGCTTGTTTTCATAAGGTGTTGAAAAAGGAATGTTAAATAATACAGCTTAATGTGATGATGCCTGACTTTATGTGTATGGATCCTTTTGATTTTTTTTTTCCCCTCTTTCTTTTAGTATTTAAAATAATGTGTCTTAACTGTTGCCCCACCACCACACTTCATGGAGATTCTTGTTTTCAGAATTGAATTAAGCTTCATAATGTATCTTAAAATCTTTGATTTTAGATTCCAATAATGTCATAGTAATCTCAATTTTAATTAAATACGTGTCTGAATAAGTAAATACCATCTCTAGTGGTTACATGCTAAACTTCCTATAATGAAAAGAATTTCTTGTGGAGAGTTGGCATTACACTTTTGCAATTCCAAGAACAAGAAACAAGGTAACTAATTTTGTCTTGATGATGGCAAAAATCAGTTTTGAGGTGACGTCAGAAGGTGTTCCAGAATTAAGTAGGGATGTTGGTTGCTGAGAAGGGTTAAGCAGCTTTGGAGAACTGTGGTTTTGAGTGCTGAAAGTTCAGTGGTGTTGCAAGAAACGGAGGAGGACAGCAGTTAAAAGTGAATAGAAAGTACTATCTCAAAAAGGGGGATTGAGGAGTGGGAAGTTAATTCTAGATATCACCCCTCCTCACTGCTCCCAGTATGATCTTGTCCAAGGGCTAGTACTTTTTCTAAGGGACCTTCTCCCTATGAGAGTGATGCCATGTGATGCTTATCTGGACACAGGATGGCTGGTGTGCATAGGGCACAGATGACTGTGAGTTAAGGGTAACTCTTCTGGTTTGCATCTTTCCTAAGGCACCTCTTCCTTCCCAGTTCCCTGCATTATTGGATTTTTGCCTCCTCCTGTTTCTCTATTTTTATTCCTTCTTCTATTTCTCCACTTGTTTCTGCCCTTACTTACTTAATGAATAAACTCAGCCCTTTTGTGCCTTCCATCTGCCTTCACCTCTTCCTTTCTTATCCAGCGTTTACGACTGGGGAGTATAACATTGCCTCTAATATGAGTACTTGCCAGCATTTGAGAGAACAAACTGGGCTCTCTAACTTCCTCAGCCTCTGATTTGTTGTTCTGTCCTGGTTTGAGGTAAACAGGAATGCCGTCCATTTCTAGCCAGTGCTAGACCTGTGATACGTGATCCATCAGCTGTCCGTATTGAGAGAGTCTCAGTGGCTGAAACCTGAGGACACATGAGAGAAATCTGAAATGCACATCTTCCTTGAATAATTGGTCTGTTCATGTTGACAGTAGGAAGGTATCAAAATTTGCGTATTTGGAATGAACACAGATGATCCCAGAGAGAAGGCTTCCTGTTCTGGAAGACCCCTGTGTTGTGCTTTTAATGTACATAATCAGTCTTGGCCTTGTATGAACATTCGTTTCCTAAAGTAATTTCAAAAAGCAATCTTGCAGTTGGATGTACAGCAACAAAAAGCTCTTGGAAGCACTTGCAGTTGAAGTGACAGGGGGAAATGGCCATGTTTCCTAATACTGGTTGGTCATATGATGAATAAAATTTGTATGCAGTATTGGAAGAAATAACTTTCTCTGGAGGAAGTATTCCTTGTGTGTTTACACTCTAGTTAATATAGTGTACCCCCATCCAAACAGATATGTCTTTATCCTCTTTTGATAAAGCGAACAATTTTTCTATTTGGGGGGATAGGTCTTGGGGGAAAAAAAAGTAATGATAGTGATGGAAGATAACATCGGAGAATCTGTGTGTTGCCATTATACTGAACATAAAGTACAGCATGAGTAATCGTGCTCTTCCTTCAAACTGCAGTTCACCTTTGAAATGAATTTTGTATTATTTTGACTGCGAAGGTTATCTCCATTCCAGAGAAATTGATGCAGCAGGGGTTGATAGATTTACTTCTGTTTGCAAGCTAAGTATACCTTGATGTGTTTATTACAACAAATCAATCTGTGAACTTGGTCATTGAAAGGAAGAAATTGTTTATGCTTTTCTGAGATATTTCCCACCCAACATCTCTATATGAGTTTAAGAGAAAAGTTATTGTTTTCCTTTACTGAAACGTGATAGTGTATAAGAATGCTTGTTGCAAAAGAAGCATAGCTGTAGCCTATTTTGTGCTGTGGTTTCAAATAGATTTCAAATAATTTCACTTTAACTTCAGACTGGGGAAGGAGGGTTAAAAATATGGACTCAACCGTAGGTTGTGAAAAAGATTTTCTCTTCTTGAGTTGGCTCTGGAGATTTAGGGATGACTGATGTATCTGGATAGCATAAACAGCAAAAATACCGTACTGTTTTGCTGTCTTTCCTATTTGTGTTTCTCAGCTATTGAAAAAGGTTAAATGTAACTGCTTCTGTGTTTGCACACTAGCTGTGTTGGACCAATTTAATGACTATTCAGTTTTGCCACACATGGACACTAGAAGTAACGTAGGCAATTTTAATGGGATTTTAAATGGGAATTGATTAATTAATTCACATAAGAATCTTCATAAATCTGTCATATTTGAATGTCTTGTATTTCTTAATGGAAACTGGAGACTTACAGTTGATTCAGAGTCTTGGCCTGGAGTAAATTATATCTGGAGTATTGCTGTGGCTGACTGCTGCTTTTGATTGCAACATTAGCAGTCAAGCACGTATGAAAGCTGAGTGCTACTTTGTTTAATTAATAAGTATCAGTCAAAAGGTTAGTGACTCACAGAAAACATCTGATGATATTTGACAGTTATGTCAATGTTACATTTTTGCTATGATACTTTATAGTGAGCTCTTTGCTTCCCCTATATATCAGTTCTTAGTTTGAAAAATACTGTTCTAAAAATAACTGTGATAAAGTAGAGAAATTCCATCTAAAACATTTCATTCACAGTATCATTGCAGTTGAAAGGAACCTCTTGAGATACAGTTTCCCAGAACATTCTTGCCTCTAATTTGAAGAGATATGGATTTGAAGGATGGACTATTAGGCGGAAATGGCTGGATGGCTGTACCCAAAGAGTTACAGTCAGCAGCTCAATGTCCAAGTGGAAAACAGTAACAAGTCGCTGCCCTGCAAGGGTCCATACTAGGACCAAAACTATTTAATATCTTCATTAATGACATAGTGGGATTGAGTACACCCTCAGCAAGCTTGCAGTTGACACCAAGCTGAGTGGTATAGTCAGTACATTAGTGGACTAATTGCCCACTATTGCACACAGGTTCTTCGTTGCAAAGCTGCTTTCCTGCCATTTGACCCTCAGTGTGTTCTAGTGCGCGGGGTTATTTCTGCCCAGATGCAGGACTTAGCATTTCCTTTTGTTAAACTCCAGCCTGTTAAGGACCCACTGAATGTCTGGCTGATCAGGTGTATCACCAACTCCTCACAGTTTTGTATCATCTGCAAACTTGCTGACGGTGCATTCTGCCTCATCAATCCAGGTCATTAAAGAAGAGGTTAGATAGTACTGGCCCCAGTATCGACCTATGGGGTACACAGCTTGTCACCAGGTGGACTTTCTGCCACTCTGGACCCTCTGGATGCAGGCGTTCAGCCAATTTGAAGTTCACCTCGCTGTCCACTTGTCTAACCCTAACTTTGTGAGCTTGTCTATAAGGATGTTGTGGGAGATGGTGTCAAAAGCCATGCTAAAGTAGACATAAACATCATCCACCACTCATCATAGAAGGCTGTCAGGTTGGTTTAGCATGTTTTTTCCCTCAGTAAATCCATGCTGACTACATCTTCTTGTACTTAATGTGTCTGGAAATGGTTTCAAGGATCAGTCGCTCCATCATCTTTCTGGGGACTGAGGTGAGGCTGATGGGCCTGGAGTTCCTCAGATCCTTTTTCCTGTCCTTCTTGAGGACAGGTATGACATTTGCTTTATTCCAGTCCTTCGGAACCTCACCTGATCACCATGATCTTTCAAAGATCATTGAGTGGCCTCCCTCAGTGCTTGTGGCTGCATCCTGCTAAGGCACCATGGACTGTTTAAGTCCACTTTGTTTAAGTCTTCCTTGCTTCAGACTTTCCCTTGTGTCTCAGGGGCCTGTGGTTCCTGAAGGCCAGTCTTACCATTTAAAACTGAGGCAAAGAAGGCATTTTTCATGTCCTTTGTCACAAGGGCCCCTGCCCCACTCAGCAGCGGGTTTGCGTTTTCCCATCTTCCTTCAGCTGTTAATACGCTTATGGAGTCCTTGTAGCCCTCCATGTCCCTAGCCAGATTCAAAATCAGGTGGGCTTTGGTTTTCCTAACTCCATCCCTACATGCTTGGAAAGCAACTCTGTCTGTGTTCCTCCTGGGTCACCTGTTCCTGCTTCCACCTCCTGTACACTTCCTTTTTATGATAGAGTTTAGTGAGGAGCTTCTTGATCATCCATGCAGGCCCCCTGCTGCCTTTGCTTGATTACTTACTTGTCTCTTACTTGTTACGATGGACCATTCTTGAGCTTGGAGGAGATAATCCTTGAATACCAACCCTCTTTCTAGGGTTGTATTCCATAAGATTCTTCCAAGCAGACCCCCAAAGAGACCAAAGTCGTCTCTCCTGAAGACCAGTATTGTGATCCTGCTTTTTGCCCTGTTCCTTCACCTCCTCTGAACTCCAACATCTCATGGTCACTGCAGCCAAGGCAGGCTGCCACTGATCTTCACATTCCGAGAGAGTCCTTCCATGTTTTTAAGTATCAGATCCAACAGAGTGCCTCAGAGATTGTTCCTCAGTCACCTGTGTTAGGAAATTGTTATCAGTATGTCTCAGGAATCTCCTGGATTGCTTGTGCCCTACTGTGTTGTTTCTCTAGCAAATACTGGAGTCAATAACATCCCTCATGAGGACCAGGGCCTGTGAATGGGAGGCTTCTTCCCATTGTCTGAAGAAGGCCTCATCTACATCATCTTCCTGTAGACCGTCTGGTCTACAGACGCAGCAATGTCTGCTGTACTGGTCTGCCTGCTAATCCTGCCCCATAAGTACTTGCCTGATCACCTAGCCCAAAACAGAGCTCCATGCATTCCAACTCCTAAGGCAACCTCCTGTTGTCACCTTTCTGGTCTTTCCTTCCAGAAGAGTCCATTTACGATTCTGGAAAAGGTGTTCTGCAAGAGATTGGAAACGGGTCTTGGAGGTAGGTGCTTTTTGTGGCTGGAGTACTAGAAAATGTATGGTTTTTTACAAAACTAATATATTACTTACATCCTGTTAAATACCATCTTCTAAGAAAATATTTAGGTTAGTTTTAGGTGCAGACATAGAGGAGACAGAATGCTAATAATGAAAAATAGGTGTGAAAAGAAAGTTATCTACTGTACCTGCAACTAAATTTATAAATGAGATTCCAGGAAATTTCACAGGTCATAGTAGAGTTTAAAATTATGGAACACTGAAAATGGGGGATTTCAGAAAAGACACTCTCACAGGTAGCAATGCATCGTTTTGCTGAACTTTTAAAGGTATTTATGGATATGGCAACAATCCCTTGCCCACCTCTGTTTCAAGTGTGTGACAAATCCCTCACGTTTGTTTCTTCACCTTTTAAATTTTTTTTAATGTTACTCTATGTACTCTTCTTTCAGACACTCATTTTTATTCAAAGTCTCTATTTTATTAGTAATTTCAGAGCTGTTTATCTCTTGGCCTGTTTTTTTCCCCCAGTTTCGATGTTGTCTTTCCTCTAAATTATTTTTCCACAGTATGAGGGAAAAATGACTTTTTATTTCTGTTAGGAAAAGATTGTGCTCCTTTGACTTGATGTTTTGGTCTTAAATTCTTTTTTATGGATTATTTTATTGTCTTGTTTCAGAATGGTTAGTTAGAAGAGCGGTGTCGTGGTTTAGCCTCAGACGGCAACAAAGAACCACGTGCCGCTCGCTCGCGCCTTCCTAATACAGGAAGAATCAGAAGAAAAGGCATGACTCTTGGGTTGAAACAAAGGCAGTTTAACAGGACAGCAAAGGGAACAGGCAAACAACAACAACAACACGGACAGGGGAATATACAAACACGATTACGGACCCGCCGCTCGCAGGCCGGACCCGGGATGCCCCAGCCCGCTTTTAAGCAGCAACTTCCTGCCCCCTCCCCCGGCAGCTCAGGGTGGGCGTGGCTCACATGGCATGGAATACCAGGAAAAATTAACCCTATCCCCACCGGAACCAGGACATTATCCACCCCTTATTCCATACCATCTATGCCATGCCCAGCAGGTTCCAATGAATTGCCACCACTTTCCCCTGTTATATATATATATATATATATACGCACATATAATGCCCTTAGTTTATGGGCCATCCCTCCAAAGTGTCCGTTGAGTTCTTTTAATCCACGGCTTTGGGCTCCATCTGTTAGAACAGTCTCTCAGGGCAGGTGAGATGCTGGGTGGTGCTGGTCTGTTGCATGCTGTATTTTTCGGAGCTTGTGACTGGTGCACCTGGTGTGGCTCATGCACGCAGTCCGTGGGCTGAAGATGTAGATCTTGAGGAAACTGCTGGGCGCCAGCTGCTGAGATCAGTTCTTATCCCATCATCCCTGTGCATTACTTGTAGTACAACTGATAGCAATTATAGCATTGAGGACATACAGTGACAGTGTTACTTAGCAATTAACAGCACACAATCTGATTCATTGGCTATTCTTGCCCAAAATCAGATCCCCATGAGGTACACATCGGACTTCCCCATCCTGCCGCATCACCCACCAAGTGCACCCAGGTCCTTGGGCAAAAGCAATCCCACGGATGGGTTTGCCTTTGCCTGAGGCAGGACTAACCCAGACTGTCTTCCCTAGCATATTCTTCATGTGCACTACGGGGACTTTATCCCCTTCTACAGTACGTGGAAGTTTTGATTGGGCAGGGCCAGCCCGATTGTTAGATCCCCTGGTGTTAACTAGCCAGGTAGCTTTTGCTAAATGAGTATCCCAGTGTTTTAAAGTCCCACCACCCATTGCTCTCAGTGTAGTTTTTAACAGTCCATTGTATCGTTCTATCTTCCCAGAGGCTGGTGCGTGATAGGGGATGTGATACACCCACTCGATACCATGCTCTTTGGCCCAGGTGTCTATGAGGCTGTTTCGGAAATGAGTCCCGTTGTCCGACTCAATTCTCTCTGGGGTACCATGTCGCCACAGGACTTGCTTTTCAAGGCCCAGGATAGTGTTCCGGGCAGTGGCATGGGGCACAGGGTATGTTTCCAGCCATCCAGTGGTTGCTTCCACCATTGTGAGCACATAGCGCTTGCCTTGATGGGTTTGTGGCAGTGTGATATAATCAATCTGCCAGGCCTCCCCATATTTGTATTTCAGCCATCGCCCTCCATACCAAAGAGGCTTCAAACGCTTGGCTTGTTTGATCGCAGCACATGTCTCACATTCATGGATGACCTGTGCAATAGTGTCCATGGTCAAGTCCACCCCTCGGTCACGAGCCCATCTATATGTCGCATCTCTCCCTTGATGGCCTGAGGAGTCATGGGCCCACCGAGCTATGAATAGTTCACCCTTCTGTTGCCAGTCCAGATCCACCTGAGCCACTTCAATCCTAGCGGCCCGATCCACCTGCTGGTTGTTCTGATGTTCCTCCGTGGCCCGATTCTTCGGTACGTGGGCATCTACATGGCGTACTTTCACAACCAGATTCTCTATCCGGGCAGCAATATCTTTCCATAGTTCAGCAGCCCAGATGGGTTTGCCTCTGCGCTGCCAGTTGCCCTGCTTCCACTGCTGTAACCACCCCCACAGAGCATTTGCCACCATCCATGAGTCAGTGTAGAGATAAAGTACTGGCCATTTTTCTCGCTCAGCAATGTCCAAAGCCAGCTGAATAGCCTTCACCTCTGCAAACTGGCTCGATTCACCCTGTCCCTCACTGGCTTCTGCAACCCGTCGTGTAGGACTCCACACAGCAGCCTTCCACTTTCGATGCTTTCCCACAATCCGGCAGGACCCATCAGTGAACAGGGCATATTTCTTCTCATTTTCTGGCAGTTTATTATATGGTGGGGCCTCTTCTGCACGCGTCACCTCCTCCTCTGGTGACATTCTGAAATCCTTGCCTTCTGGCCAGTCCATGATCACTTCCAGAATTCCTGGGCGACTGGGGTTTCCCATTCGAGTTCGCTGCGTGATCAGTGCAATCCACTTACTCCATGTAGCATCGGTTGCATGATGTGTGGTGGGGACCCTTTCTTTGAACATCCAACCCAGCACCGGCAGTCGAGGTGCTAAGAGGAGCTGTGCTTCTGTACCAACTACTTCCGAAGCAGCTCGAACCCCTTCATATGCTGCCAATATCTCTTTTTCTGTTGGAGTGTAGCGGGCTTCGGATCCTCTGTATCCACGACTCCAAAACCCTAAGGGTCGACCTCGAGTCTCCCCTGGTGCTTTCTGCCAGAGGCTCCAGGTAGGGCCATTCTCCCCGGCTGCGGTGTAGAGCACATTTTTAACATCTTGTCCTGCCCGGACTGGCCCCAGGGCCACTGCATGGACTATTTCCTGTTTGATTTGTTCAAAAGCTTGTCGTTGCTCAGGACCCCATTTAAAATCATTCTTCTTCCGGGTTACTTGATACAGAGGGCTTACAATTAGACTGTAATCTGGGATATGCATTCTCCAAAAACCCACAATACCTAAGAAAGCCTGTGTTTCCCTTTTACTAGTTGGTGGAGACATAGCTGCTATTTTGTTGATCACATCCATTGGGATCTGACGGCGTCCATCTTGCCATTTTATTCCTAAAAACTGGATCTCCTGCGCAGGTCCCTTGACCTTACTTCGCTTTATAGCAAAACCAGCGTTCAGAAGGATTTGGACTATTTTACTCCCTTTCTCAAAAACTTCTTCTGCTGTGTTTCCCCATACAATGATGTCGTCAATGTACTGCAGATGTTCTGGAGCTTCACCCTGTTCCAGTGCAGTCTGGATCAGTCCATGGCAAATGGTGGGGCTGTGTTTCCACCCCTGGGGCAGTCGATTCCAGGTGTATTGGACGCCCCTCCAAGTGAAAGCAAACTGTGGCCTGCACTCTGCTGCCAAAGGGATTGAGAAGAATGCATTCGCTATATCAATCGTGGCATACCACTTGGCTGCCTTGGACTCCAGTTCGTACTGGAGTTCTAGCATGTCCGGCACGGCAGCACTCAGCGGTGGCGTGACTTCATTCAGACCACGATAGTCTACAGTTAGCCTCCACTCTCCATTAGGTTTTCGCACCGGCCATATGGGACTGTTAAAGGGTGAGCGAGTCTTGCTGATCACTCCTTGAACCTCTAGTTGATGAACCAGTTTTTGGATGGGAATCAGAGAGTCTCAGTTAGTGCGATACTGCCGCCGATGCACCGTTGTGGTAGCAATCGGCACCTGTTGTTCTTTGACCCTCAACAACCCCACAACAGAAGAATCCTCCGAGAGACCAGGCAAGGCAGACAACTGTTTAACTTCCTCTGTCTCCAAAGCAGCTATGCCAAAGGCCCAGCGGTACCCTTTTGGGTCCTTAAAATACCCTCTCCTGAGGTAATCTATACCAAGGATGCATGGAGCCTCTGGGCCAGTCACAATGGGATGCTTTTGCCACTCATTCCCAGTTAGGCTCACTTCTGCCTCCAGTACAGTCAACTCTTGGGATCCCCCTGTCACCCCAGAAATACAAATGGGTTCTGCCCCTCTATAGCTTGATGGTATTAAAGTACACTGCGCACCCGTGTCCACTAGAGCCTTATACTCCCGTGGGTCTGATGTGCCAGGCCATCGAATCCACACCGTCCAATAAACCCGGTTGTCCCTTTCCTCCACCTGGCCAGAGGCAGGGCCCCCCTAATACTGGTCATAGTATCCATTACTCACTTCTTGCATAAATGACTTGGAAGTTCCTTCAAGAGGATCAGAAGCAAGATCAGGCCTT
Organism: Larus michahellis; assembly: GCF_964199755.1. NCBI lineage: Eukaryota > Metazoa > Chordata > Aves > Charadriiformes > Laridae > Larus > Larus michahellis. The sequence goes on along the minus strand of NC_133896.1, from coordinate 85,501,700 downwards.
CTGCTTTGTCTGGGGAACGGCCCGCTGGAAACTGGGGTGGCACTTTTCCTGGAGGGATCCCCTTTTGTGGTTGTCCTTCCTTGCAACTCCTGTACCCGTGTCCGCAGGATCGAAGTAGGTCGTCCATCCCACTTCCTCATGTCCTCTCCGTGGTCCCGCAGGTAGAACCACAGGGTGCCTCGTGGTGTGTACCCTCTGTACTCTCTCTCTTGAGTGGGGAAATGCCTGCTTCTAATAGCTGAGATGCTGGCCCGTGCAGGTGGGGAGTAGAACATATTCTCTTCAAGTTGCTGGACCTTCCGCGACAGTTTCTCCACAGCTGAGACAAGGGGGGAAGAGAGACTTTCTTCATATCGCCGGAGCCGGCCAGCTACCTCATCCACCGTTGGTCCCTCTTCACCTTTCCATTCCATTACTGCCAGGGAGTTGGCATATGACGATGGTGCGCTCCGTACAAACTTCCGCCACATGGGCCTTGTGCATCGCACCTCATCAGGGTCTGTGGGTAAGTCAGCATTGTCCAAGTCATAATAAATCATCTCCCGCACGGCTAATTCTCTCAGGTACTGGATACCTCTTTCCGTGGTAGTCCACTTTCTTGGGTGACATAGAACATCCTCACTGAAGGGGTACCTCTCCCTCACGCCTAACAGGAGTCGTTTCCAGAGGCTGAGGGCTTGGGTCTTTTTCCCAATCGCCTTGTCAATGCCGCCTTCCCTAGACAGGGATCCCAGCTGCCTGGCCTCCCTACCCTCTAATTCCAGGCTACTGGCCCCATTATCCCAGCACCGGAGCAGCCAGGTGACAATGTGCTCGCCTGAAAGTCAGCTAAAATCTTTTCGCATATCCCGCAGCTCACTCAAGGATAGGGATCGAGTAATTATCTCTGGTTCTGCCTCTTCCTCCTGCTCTCGTGATGGCCCTGGTTCATCATCATCTCTTACTAAGCGAACTGATTTCTTTGTGTACTTCTTCTTCTGTATGGGGGCAACTGATACCGGCACGGGTTGGTTCCCTGGTTCAGTGGCAGTGGCTGCTATGGGGGCTGCAGCAGCCGCAGGGGCTGCCGCAGGGGTTGCAGCAGCCGCAGGGGCTGCCGGTCTGGTTTCCATCTCTTCCCCTTGAGGGTGCTGCATAATTCTGAGCAGTGCCTGGTAGATACTGGCCAGGGCCCAGCACAGCGCGGTGAGTTGTGCCTCTCTAGAATAGCCACAGCATTTTCCCTTCAAATATTCTACCACTTTATCAGGGTCCTGTAATTGTTCAGGGGTGAAGTCCCAGACCATCGGAGGTGAGTAGTTCTCTAGGTACCTGCCCATGCTCTCCCACATGCCGTGCCACCCCTGACTATCCAGCCTCGGAGCAGATCTCCGGGTGGTAGTCTTAAATAGTCGCTTAACCCTAAACAAGCCCTGGAACGTATTCAGGAGACATAGCACTAGGAACACGCTGGTTTGAGTATCCCAAGGATATTCAAAATTCTCAAAAGCTGTCATACCTGACCCGAAGGAGAAAAGGGAGGCAAAAGGGCCGGGGAAATTATTAACAAATTCTGAGAGACGGTGTCCAATGTACGGACAGGACAGCAAAACCACATAAACACCCCAAAATAGCCGTCTGAACAGTGATGTTATCATATCATAAACAGATATCGCACAGGACAGCAGAATGATAATCCTCATTCCTCTTCCAGACATGGTAAACAGCATCGCAGGGAGTACATAAGCCATATAGGAATTTATGTAACACAGCCATGAGAACAAACCAAGCAACATGATGACCAGTGACTATTTACCTAATAAAATAAATGCATACAAAAAAAACCAAAACCGTTTTTTTTCCACGTTCTAGTTGGATTCTGTCGTTATCTCAACCCTTCGAGCCCCACGTTGGGCGCCAAAAAGGACTGTCGTGGTTTAGCCTCAGACGGCAACAAAGAACCACGTGCCGCTCGCTCGCGCCTTCCTAATACAGGAAGAATCGTAAGAAAAGGTACGACTCTTGGGTTGGGACAAAGGCAGTTTAACAGGACAGCAAAGGGAACAGGCAAACAACAACAACAACACGGACAGGGGAATATACAAACACGATTACGGACCCGCCGCTCGCAGGCCGGACCCGGGATGCCCCAGCCCGCTTTTAAGCAGCAACTTCCTGCCCCCTCCCCCGGCAGCTCAGGGTGGGCGTGGCTCACATGGCATGGAATACCAGGAAAAATTAACCCTATCCCCACCGGAACCAGGACAAGCGGATATAAGACTAGACTAAGCATGGTAATTTTGTTTTAAAATATGCTGTGTTTAAATATAGCTCTATTACGCTATTGTACTATTACTTAGCAGTTTTGAATGCCTAACTTGCCTTGTACTGTACAGTTGCCTTGTACAGTTATAGCCATATAACATGCCTAACATTTATTCCTTTATAGTCATGTGCCTCCTTTGGCTCTCTGATTTTAAAGATATGCAAGAAATTGTGTTTAGACAACTGTCTAACTTATTCTAGTGTGTAAGTATGTGGAAGTAAAAAACTCTTTTTTTTTTTTTTTTTTTGAAAAATAATTCCTGTCCTGACTGCTTTCTAACTGGCCTGACCTGTTTTATGCGAGCATATCCTAGATTTATTTGAATCCATTGACTAATTTACGTTCAGTGTGTCACAAGTCCATCACAACTACTGCACATCTCCATATGTGCATTCACAGTGAGTGTGTTCAGGATGTTTCATCTTTTTATTTTTTCTGTTTAATGTGGAAATTTTAATAGAGATGGTTGTGAAATGTCCAAGTATGCTTAACACTGGTAAAGTGGAGTTCTTTACCAGCAAGCTTGTTTCGTCAAGTTCTTCACCAAATCTAGCTTTTGTAGAAGTAGTATCCTTTTGGATTATTGGGGGAAAAATGGAAATGTGCAAAACGTACTCAAAATTAAGAAACCCACGTAGAGCAGAACTTGCATAATTGTATTGTTAAGGCATTGCTTCTAGGTCAGTTATCTGTTGCTTGGCATGCACTTTCTTAAAAAATGTGGGGAACAGTACCAAAGCAACTGCACGTCTCTGGATCTACTTGGTCCTGTTTGTGCTCAATGTAAAGCATCTAAAACAGTGTATTGTTAGTACTTGACCATTGCTCACTATCAATATGCTAAATATTAGCCAATATTAGTCAAAATGAGTCAATACTTTTAACAGCATTTTTATATTTCATGTTTATCTACTTGGGAGAAATAAACTGCATAGGAAATATTAGGACGGTATTTTGGGAACAGTTTTGAAAAAATTATCCCTTCATTGCCCTTTAATTGCTAAATCATCTTATTTGGTTCATAGTTCATTAATAAACTATGAACCATTGCCTAATTAAGCTATTATTTAAACACCTTTAAGCTTACTTCTTCAATCTGTATTAAATTTTATTTATATATTGTACACACTTCATGTTGGAGCAGTTTGATCAGTTGAAATGTATAATTTGTAAATATTAAACACTTTATTTCTATAACAGTATTCTAATCTAACTTACTAATACACTGGAAGTTAGTACATAACGAAGAAAAACACATGTGACTTACATGTCAAAGACTTACATTGCCCACATATGAAGGCAAAATGCTTAGCGTCCTGATTTCAACAAATAACTAGTGTTGTAAACTACTGCAAAGGTGTGTATCATGTCATTTCTATATAGCTCCTGACATTGGGAAAGCAGTTACAGTGGTAAAGTATTAGTTCTTGCAGTGATCACAATAGATTATAAATACAACTACTTCGTATCATCAAGGTTTTAAAACTACCATCTGATTATGGGAAACTTTAAAGGATAAAATTAATGCTTGGGAGCTGGAGGAGATAAGGGAGGGTAAAAGTCAGCTCTAATTATATATCAGCATGACTAGATTGCTGTTCCATCTTTATTTTTCTTAAAATAAAAATATGTGTTTATGAGGTCAAAGCAGTTTTCTAGTGTATGTTCTTACACTGATTATTTTTGATTCTGCTTATAGATAACCATAGTGATGCTATTACTTTTAGTTACTTCACTGTTACTGTTCTCAAAAAAGGTTTTGCTGCTGAGACTTGTATAATTTTTTTCCTTATTAAAGGTTTAAAAGGTCCAGAACAGCATGTGACACTTAAAATAATCATGTACTTAAACTACTGAGAACACTTTCTTACTTTTCTTGGCTAAAGTTTTATCATTTAAAGAAAACTGATACTAATGAAAACTAGAACATCTGTTCTTAAACCTGAAGATGTTGAGATAAAACAGACATTCCTAGTCCTATGCAAGTCCTTAAAAATAAACCTACTACTTGAATGTTTTGCTAGACAGACAATACTTTGATTTTGGATATACATTAGAAATCTAAGCATCCTCAAGGAAAAAATTGTTTAGGATGATCAACAATGAATACCATAATGAAATTTAACTTAATCAGACTTGCATTTTCATATTTTAATGCTTAAAAAATAATCCAAGACACTGTGATAAAGGACTGAGAGCAATTTTGAATTTCTTCATATATTGTAATATTTTTCTTTATATTTAGAATAATTTCAGCTAGTAATTCTGCACTTTATGTAGTTCCTTTTTATGCAGGGAGAACATTCCAAGTACCTGTGCTAGGCTTTCAAAGGGCTGATAGTATACTCTGAGTTTTGAGATAAGTGTATAGAGAGAAGTGAGTGTGTCATTGAAAAATAAATTTCAGTTCACTTCAGGGAAGCTAAGAAGGAAAAACATAGTTTGAGCTCCTAAGCAAGAAGTAATGAAAAATATTCTGGACTTACCTTGTATTCAAACTGTAACTGGAAAAGTAATTTTTAGATTGAAGAGCCTTCTTGTTAGTGATAAAGAAGAAAAGGAAATACCCATGTCCATCTTCGTTAACTAAGCCACATTTCCGTCAGTGTCTCAGTTTGCCTGCTTTTGTGGCACTGTTTTGTGAAATATTTTGTGTAAAAAGGAAAAAACACCAACACAACCCCAAAAACCCCCCAAACCAGAAAAAGCTCTTTGTGCTATTTAATACCTACTATTTAAAACTACTGAGAAGATATTATTACAGTACTCTGATAGTGTAATTTTTGTAATTACTTTTCTAAGTAAGAAGATACATGATGCTTGTTTCCATTGAGGAGTATTTAATCTCATGCTTTTTGTTTTTATGTAACAGTTGCAATTTTCATTGACGGTTTTAATTGTGAGTTGCGCTAAACATTCTGTCTTAAACACAAGAAAATCTGGACTAGATTATGATGAAATTAGCTGCTTCTAGGGAGGTTTTGCTCTCCTTTCTTCTGTCTTGAGTCTTCTGGTGTTTATCAGATACTTTTCAATATTGCAGTCCCTTCCATTGGATCTGCCTCGTGTGGGAACTTCCCTCTTGTAAAACAGAGGCAAATGTAATTTTGGTCACTAGAGGAGAACAATTCCTGGGTTTCTATGGAGTCTGATCATATCTGTGCCACCTGGGAATTCCATTACCTGCACAGAATCCCCTGATGACCAGCCAGAAAGCAGCTGCATGCAGCTGGAGTGGTGAGAAGTAGCTTCAGTGAATGAGACTTGGACTTGTTGCTTATAAAGATTCCTTTTAGCCATGTGTCACTTGACCGCAATCAAGGTTATTGTTTTAAACTAGATTAAGCAGGTCTTAGATATCCTATCCTATATGGCTGTTATTTACTAAAAATATGGTGACTGTGTTATCTGAGGAAAATTATTCAGGGCTTTATGGTATTCAGCCAAAAATACAATGGACATCTCGCATGCAAGGAGAAAAGAGGATATTGTAGCTATCCTGTAACAAAGACTACAGGAGCAGTCTGAAGATATCTCATATTTCACATAATATTTTCATGAGATAGTTCTCACATGGGTGAGGGTCTAGTGGCACTTGCCCCCGTTCTTACATCAAGGTTGTCTGTCTTTACTTGCACATTCTTTTGAGAAATGAATATTTATTAAATAAAAATAGCAACTCTTTGAGACATGTTGCAATTCCCATGACAATATTTCATAAACTTTCAACACATTCCTGTTCTGTCACCACCAATTAAATTATCTTATCAGATACCAATCACTGCCATAGCTGATGAATTTTCCATTGCACAATAGAAACACCGTAGTATTTTTTTTATGGAAGAAACAGTTTTTTATTCCTTTTTTAATATTGTGTTTTTAATCTCTGCTGCACTACTTTAGGTTGTTGAATGTGACCTCCAGTCTTTTAAGTACCTTTACATATGCTTAATAAATCTGTGTGTATCCAGTTGAGAGAGGCTATATTCCATCAGGGTTTGCTTTCACTTTTTGAAAAGACTTTTAGCCAAGAGCCTTACTGTAAGCAATGTTTGTACCCCTCTGAAGAGGGGAGCTGATCAGAACAAGAACGTGTCTTAATCATGGTTTTTCTCATCTGCATTAGCCAATTTCTGGGAGGTCTGACATATTGTAAAATACCAAGAATTTTCAAAGTTAGAATGCAGCTAAAGCTGTCAAATTCATTCCTAATGCTACAGACTTTTAAAATCTGTTTACATTTTAATTTGTCTTATACAACAAAGAAAGCGTGAGCTCGTTTCTGCACTGCTGCCAGCTGGCTTGTAGAACAGAACTGAGGGACTCTTTAAGGGGGCGGCGTATGTATTGTCTTATTTTGTAGAGTTAGAAGAAGTGATATTTGTGTCCAAATTGGAATCCCTTTGTCAGCAACAGGAGGGTTCTTGCTGTTATTATTCTGTCCTACTCTAGATTTCTTTGGAGAAAAGTGTGATTTCTGTTCTATTTTTTTTTTCTGTGGGGTTTTTTGGTGGTTTTTGGTTTTGTTTTTTTCGTTTTAATCTGCAGCATATTGAATAGATTAAAGAAGGGAACTGTGGAGAGAGTTAATGTTGTCCAAAAAAAAATAATTCAAAGATGAGAACCATGGTTTTTACCATCATTGTAGGGAAGGAGAGAGTTGGGGGGAAGAATGTATTCTAGAAACAATAGAATGGCAAAGTGAAAAAGACCTAGAGAGCGAATGAGTGTTAGATACAGTAATGGAAAAGTCAGTCACTGCCTCAAAGGTATGCATGTGCAAGACATGGATGGGAGTGCAGTTCTCATAGTGAGACAATGGGAAAAGGGAAAACTCTAAGAAGACAAAAACTAAATTTTATCCATGTTAATTACAGAATCACTGAATGGTTTGGGTTGGAAGGGACCTTAAAGATCACCTAGTTCCAACCCCCCTGCCGTGGGCCAGGACACCTCCCACTAGACCAGGCTGCTCAAAGCCCCATCCAGCCTGGCCTTGAACACTTCCAGGGATGGGGCATCCACAGCTTCCCTGGACAACCTGTTCCAGTGTCTCGCCACCCTCACAGTAAAGAATTTCTTCCTGATATCCAATCTAAATCTCCCTTCTTTCAGTTTGAGGGCGTTACCCCTTGCCCTATCATTACACTCCCTGATAAAGAGTCCCTCCCCATCCTTCCTGTAGGCCCCCTTTAGGTACTGGAAGGCTGCTATAAGGTCTCCTCGGAGCCTTCTCTTCTCCAGGCTGAACAACCCCAGCTCTCTCGGCCTGTCCTGGTAGCATCCGATCATCTTCATTCTGTTCATGTCACTTTATCTCTGTTCCTTTTTTTGTGCAGGAGACAAGTTGCTAGGCAGGTTTATTTGGTTTTTGTCCGTCCTTTCCTTATTGAAGGCTTTCTATAGTGGGAGAGGAGTTCTTTGTATATCCACATGCAGCTTCAACTGAAGTAAAGAAAAATTTCAGCTGAAGGCCAGATTTGACTTAAATGTTTTTTTTCTAGCACTGTCCCCAACTTCATGTTCTTCCTTCAATTAATATTCTGCTCTTTTATTTTCAAAAAGACTGTCTTCTGTTAGAAAAGAAATGGTATTGTTTCTCAAAGAATCTTTCTCACAATTTCTTTTTTTAAGTGTTGAGATCAAGAAATAAATGGAGTGTGTAAAATAAATAGCCACATCACTGTCGGAATCTTGAGATTTATTCCTCTTAGAGTATCTTTGAAAAGCACTGGTATATGTCTGTTGTTTTCACTATATATTTATGATTTTGAATATTTATCTATATGAATCCATTTGTAGTCAATTTCTACAGCAGTAACATTTATTTAAAAATCAACTCTATGATGTAGCTTAATGATCTTGATGACTTGAAAATCTAGCAGATCTAAGTGTTTCTCAATTTGCAATTAAAAAACCCACAAAACAAAAAAACCCAAAAAACACTTAAACCCCAACATTATAATAGCTTTTAGTTACCTGTAAGTAACAATGTGGTATCAATCATTGCTGACATTTTCAGAAGCTTACATCTGATGTGTTCCAGCTTAAAAAAAAAAAAAAGTTGTTTTTTGATGATTCAAGAGACCCCTTTGCTTAGAGAAGGAGAATAGATTAAATATATCATCCTTTTAATAGATTGATTAGATTTTCCACACACTCCCAGAAATGTAACTTTTCTCCCCTAGAGTAAGTATTTTTGCGTTTATTTCTGTGACATCAGTGTTTCACAGTAAGTAAAATAGAGAAATCCCTTTCTTCTTTGGTTTGTATCTCCTTCTATTAGCTCACAAGTTAAAAAATAAATAAATACATGTTACAGTTTTCACATGGGAATGCTCCTTAGATGTCTAGGTCTGTACCTAGGCTCCAAAGTCTGAGGGGGTTTTTGTGGGTTTTTTTTTGGTGGTGGAGTTTGGAGGTTTTTTGTTCCAAATACTTTACAGCTGGAACTTCCTTGATGACATGCAACTAGAGGTTGTGATCATCTTTGCTGATCGGGCTAAAGTTACGAAACACAGACTTAGGAACAAAATATGGTCATCTGTTTTTGTCTATTTTACGTGTTGCTTGCAAAGAAGGGAAGCAAGACTATCTTTCTTCTCTCATGTATGAGTTTACCATCTATTTATTATTAAGAAGTGTGAGTTTAATTGCCTCAGAGGTGGGAAGTGGTAAAAGAAATAACCAAAACCAGACTCCCACTCATCAAGCAACACAAAAATTGAACTAATTTTCAGGGACCCATGTCAGATGTGCATATGCAACATGCATAGATACATGCAATCTGGGAAACAAGCAGGAGGAGCTAGAGCGTCATGTGCAGAGGATGAAATATGACATTGTTGAAATAACTGTGATGTGTTGGGGTACTTTGTGTGGCTGGATCTTTAGTATGGATGTTGGATAGGAGCTCATTAGAAAGGCAGGGAAGAAGAAGAGGTGAGGTTGTTATTTATAAAAATTAGCAGCTTCAGACCACAGAGTTCAGGAGAGCACACTGGTTTAGTTAGGTGATGAGAGAGCTGGCTGTCACTATGAGAGAGTTCTTTATCAACTCAGAGACTGAGGAAAGTCTCTGATTATTGAAGAAAGACAAGAAGGATGATATATGGATCTACAGGCTTGCCAGCCTTTTGGTCTTTGGGAAAATCATGGCGCAAGTGCTCTTGGCAGCTGTTTTTGAGCACATGAAGAAGGTGATTGGGAATACCCAACATCGATTTACCAGAAGATAAATTATGCCTGACCAACCTGATTGCTTTCTGTGATGAAACACCCAGACTATGGATGAGAGGAATGCAAGGGACATTGTATATCTTGACCTCAACTTGGAGAACCTAATAGCGGATGTCCAAGGTTGTCAGAAAAATGGAGCCAGGCAGGCTCTGCATAGCAGGGGGACGAGTGGAAATTGTCATAAATTGAAACATGGGAAGTTGCAACTTGGTATAAGGAAAAAGATATTTTTCTGATGAAGATAAGCATTGGGATGTTTTAGCCAGCAAGGTTGTGAAATCTCTGTCCTTGGAGGATGTCAAGATCTGACTGGACAAGAATCTGAACAATCTGGTCTGAATTCAGTGTTGATCTTGCTTTCAGCAGGAGGTTCAACTAAATGACCTCCAGAGATCCCTTCCAATCTGAATGATTGTGTGATTTTGTGGTTTAATACTTTGGTCATAAACTGAGAAAAATAAATAGCCTACTCCCAGTCACTAAGGTCATAACTCAAATCCAGGGGATACTCCCCAGACTGAATTATTTGGAATATTTTACTGCAGTCTGGCCTACCTCATTGCCAGCAAAAAGACATTAGCAATTAAGGGCAGGGTCAGGAAAGCCTGAACCAAAAATCTGATTAATGCAGTATTTGAAATGTTACACTAATTAGAATATCAGTTACTGTAAACTTAAATCACTGTTGTATGGAATATAACATTTTTGGTGGTTTTAAATATATCTGCTTTGTTAGAATAGGAGCTAGTACTATGCAACCTAGCTATGTTCTGTGTGAGGTTTTACGGTAAGCAAAATATAGTCATTCAGAATGTGGAACTGCATGACTAGTTCCCTAAAATACACGATAACAAGAGAAGGTCGTCTTATAAAATCTGTGTATCTGTGATTTGGGTACCTTTTTCTGGACTGTGTGAGATACTTCCTAATTGGAGTTTTTCTGATGTTGGACAACAAACGTTTTCCTTCAGAAACCATATTGAATCTTAAAATAAAGGATAAGAAGTTAGTTCTCTTGCTTTCTTGATTTAGTCTTTTGTTGTCTCTGGCAAAGATGTAACTTGTGTCTCTTTGGATTGTGGGGGGTTTTTGTTTGTTTGTTTTTCCTGCATGCTTAGATTATTTATGAATTTGTCAGGTATGTAAAACAAATAATCAACAATTTAATCTAGAAGTTAAAAATTTGATAGCAGTTCTCTGGATGCAGGGAAAATGGTGGAGTAAGTTGCAGATGCAGTTTGTATTGTGGGCTGGGCAGTATGGCATAACTGACACATTTTTGATTTTTATTTCATAAACCTCTTTTCTCATGAACAACAAGGCCAAAAGAAGCTTGGCTTGCAGATCTTTACTGTCATCTTTTCAGTACCCAACTTTGGGTACTTGTCTTCATCTTTGCAGGCTTTGCTGTCATCTTCAGTACCCATTTTTCTTGGCATTTGGATTATCCCAAACTCTTTGATTTGATGCTCAGTTTCCCAAACTGTTGTTTATTTCATCTTTTGACCTAAATTCTTGTTACCTTTCTAATGGAACTAATATAGCAGCTTGATTGAAAGCTGATTATTTGTCTCTCTGGTTCTCCAGCAAGCTCTGTCATTTTTGTTCAACTTGCACATCATACCCTTCATGCATTGTCTCCAGGAAACAAACAAACAAACAAAAGCATTTGTAGCTCTGAATAAACACAGCAGCCACTTTGTGTTGTAGCTGCTTTGCTTGCATTTTGATGGCAAAGTAGGTGTTATCAGCTGGTTTTCAGACAGCCTGTCTGATTTGGAATGTTTTTACTGTTCCAAAATATATTTACAAATCAGAAAATGAGTCAAGATTGGAAGAAGAGGTAAATATTATCACCATTGTTTGCTTCCTAAGCTTTGTATCCACACGTGGCCAAAGGAAATAGCTAAGATGCTGAAAATGAAAAGGAGATTCAAATATAAAGATGTAACTTCTTCTGCTGTTGATTTTGTGGTAAATAGGTTTGTTTGCATTATACTTCAACTTATTTTCTATACTGAAAAAACAAGGAAGGAACAAAACAATTTGTTCTTTTATTACCTTGGAAAAATTTCAATGATATGTTAATCGTAAAGTCTTTACATACCATGTTGCCATGAGTTGTTACTTTATATCTTCTGGAATTAAATCTGAGGAAGTTTTTATTCATGCTTAAGTGGAATTTCTGCCTGAGTGCTTTTGAGACTATTGGACTGAGTGTCAAGTTTCTTTGTAGTCGTCTTGGGTTTTTAAACATACATGAAAAGACTAAAGCTATTCTCCAGGAATGTGCTATGAACATCATTATGTGTTATGAATAGTATAACTCTGTGAAAATTCAATATGCATTATTTCAAATAGCTATGTTTGCAAAACATGTTGGTGACTTCTGAAAGGTTAAATGGAAATGTTACCAATTTTTGGTGCTGGAGGTATCTTTAGTTCAATTATAGTTTTGTTAATGTAAATGGTGGTTTTGAAGTTTCGTATTTTTGAAACTAGGAATAAAAGGTTATATCCAGTATAAATATTGGAAAACAGCATATATGCTGTAGTGAACTGCAGGCAGTGCGTCTTTTGGAAGAGTTCACCTGTGATAGGTCCATAAATATGCAGCACTTCACTGTTGTTTGCTTTGTAATACAATAGCAAGTTCTTTTAAGTACTTTCTGTGGAAAAGCTTTGAGGGGAAAAAATAAGTAGCCTCGTGATTAATACCTAGTAGATTAGGGCTTGGTAAATATGATTGTGGATCACAGAATGGTTGAGGTTGGAAGGGACCTCTGGAGGTCATCTACTCCAATCCCCCTGCTCAAGCTGGGCTACCAGTTGCCCAGGACTGTGTCCAGATAGCTTTTGAATGTCTCCAAAAAGGGAGACTCCACCACCTCTCTGGGCAACCTGTGCCACTGCTTGATCAACTTCATAGTAAAAAAGTGTTTCCTGATGTTCAGACGGAGCCTCCTGTGTTTCAGTTTGTCCCTCTTGTCCTGACACTTGCACCACTGATGAGAACCTGGCTCTGAGCTCTTTGCACCCTGCCTTCAGTTATTTATATACCTCGATAAGACTGCTTCTAAGCCTTCTCTTCTCCAGGCTAAACAATCCCAGCTCTCTAAGTCTCTCCTCACGTGAAAGATACTCTAGTCCTGTCATCATCCTTGTGATGGTTTTTTGGACTCTCTCCAGTATGTCCATGTGTCTTTTGTACTGGGGAGCCCAGAGCTTGAGGCAGTACTCGTGGTGTGGCCTCATCAGTGCTGAGTAAAGGGGTATCACCTCTCTCAGCTTCCTCAGCCTGGGGGCAGTGCAGCCCAGGATACCGTTGACCTTCTTTGCAGCAAAGGCACGTTGCTGGCTCGTGTTCAACTTCTTGTCCACTGAGACCCCTCAGGTCCTTTTCTGCAAAGCTGCTTTCCAAATGGGTGGCCCCTAGCATATACTGGTGCATGGAGTTGTTCCTCACCAGGTGCAGGACTTTGCAATTTCCCTTACTGAATTTCACAAAGTTTCTGCTAGGCTGTTTCTTCAGCCTGCCAAGTCCCTCTGGATGTCAGCTTCACCCTCTGGCATATCCGTCACTTCTCACAGTTTTGTGTTGTCTGCAAATTTGCTGAGGGTACACTCTGCCCCATCATCCAGATCATTAATGAAGATATTAAGCAGGATCAGGCCCAGCATTTACCCCTAGGGTATACCGCTAGTTTCTGCCCTCCAGCTGTAGACTTCAGCCCACTGATTGCCATCCTCTGGGCCTGGTGCTTCAGCCAGTTTTCAGTCCACCTCACTTTCTGCTTATCCAGCCCACAAGTCAACAGCTTCTCAGTGAGGATCTTAAGGGACACAGTATCAAAGGCCTTACTGGAGTTTGGGTAGACAATATCCATTGTTCTCCCCTCGTCTAGCAAGCCAATCATTTCATCATAGAAGGTGATCAAGTTGGTCAAGCATGACTTCCCCTTGGCAAAGCCATGCTGTCACTCTTGGTGACTTTCTTGTCCTTCCTGTGCCTGGAGATAGTTTCCAGGATTGACTGCTCCATCACCTTCCCAGGTGTTGAGGTGAGGCTGACCAGCCTGTAGTTCCTTGTTTTTTTCTTCCTGCCCTTTTTGAAGATAGAAGTGACACTTTCTTACCTGCAGCCCTTGGGCACTTCTCCCAGTCACCATGATCAGTGTAAAAGTATTGCTAGGGGCCTTGCATCAGCCAGCTCCCTCAGCACTTGCGGGTGCATCCCCTCAGGCCTAATGGACTTAATTATGTCCAGTTTGCTTAAGTATTTCCTGACCTGATCCTCTTCCACTAAGGGTAAGTTGTCCTTGTTCCAGACCTGGTCTCTGGCGTTCCTGAGGGCTGGTCTTCCTAGTAAAGGCATTCAGTACCTCAGCCTTTTCTGTGCCCTCTGTGACCAGGTCCACCATCTCCTTCAGCACAGGACCACATTTTCCCTAGCCTTCCATTTGTCATCTCTACTTATACAAGCACTTCTTGTTGTCTTTGACATTCCTTGCCAAATTCAATTCCAACTGGGCTTTGGCTTTCCTAACCTCATCCCTGCATACTCAGACAATGTCTCTGTATTCCTCACAGGTTATACATCCTTGCTTCCAACCTGTGTATGTTTGATGTTTGTTTTTGAGTTTTGCCAGGAGCTCCTTGTTCATCCATGCAGGCCTCCTGGTAGTTTTGCTTGACTTCCTACACTGGGGGTGTTCAACTGCCATCTGAATATGAGCCAGCAATGTGCCCAGGTGGCCAAGATGACCAACAGCATCCTGGCCTGTACCAGAAATACTGTGGTGAGTAGGACTAGGGAAGTGATCGTCCCCCTGTACTTGGCACTGGTGAGGCCCCAGCTTGGGTACTGTGTCCAGTTTGGGGCCCCTCACTACAAGAAAGACATTGAGGTGCTGGAGCATGTCCAGAGAAGGGCAACGAAGCTGGTGAGGGGTCTAGAGAACAAGTCTTATGAGGAGCTGGGGGAACTGGGGTTGTTTAGCCTGGAGAAAAGGAGGCTGAGGGGAGACCTTATCGCTCTCTACAACTACCTGAAAGGAGGTTGTAGTGAGGTGGGGGTCGGTCTCTTCTCCCAAGTAACAGGTGATAGGACAAGAGGAAATGGCCTCAAGTTGCACCAGGGGAGGTTTAGATTAGATATCAGGAAAAATTTTTACACTGGAAAGGTTATTAAGCATTGGAACAGGCTGCCCAGGGAAGTGGTGAAATTGTCATCCCTGGAGGTATTTAAAAGATGGGTAGACAGTGCTTAGAGATATGGTTTATTGAAGTATTTTGTCAGTGTTAGGTTGATGGTCGGACTTGATGATCTGAAAGGTCCCTTCCAACCTAGGCAATTCTATGATTCTGTGATTCATTGGTTAATCTAATGTTCTGCAGTCTTTTTTGTCCCTTTGCAGTCTGCAGGTCAGTTTCCTATCTAGAGAAAAAAGGAAAACTCTCCTTGTGTAGTTTTTTCATACATATTTATATAGTAATATACTATACTATAGTAGAGTAATAAATAAATACTAATCTATTTATAAATGCATGTGGTATATAAAATTGTTTTGAGTATTATACCTACAGTAACAGTAGCTATTGATGACAGGTAGCAACCCTTTCCAAGTTAATATTTAGTTCTTTATGAACAATTGTGGAATTTAATTTAATCTGAAGACTGATGCTCTTGAGATAAAAGACATGAGAATGTCCTAATGAAGATAAGAATTCCTTTCATGCTTACCGCGTTGTTTAATGGAAATATTCTCTTTTGTCAGCTTCCCTGGGATTGTTCTCCTGTTTGCTCTTTCTTCTTTGCTTTCTCTTGCTACTATGTCCCATCATTTAGATTACATGGGGAAGTAGGAAAGTATCAGTGGCATAAGATGCCCTGGCTCAGTTGTAGCTCTGTCCCAAAGAAGTAACTATCTATATAATCTTTTAGAAACGAAAGGCAGTCAGAGAAGGCTTCCTGAGCCAAATGTACTGTGCGATTTACTATATCATACTGTTTTGCTAGCAAAATGTTTATTAATACTGAGAACACTTAGCATTAATTAACAGGTTGTTCAGCATGTGAGTTAGCTCGTTTTTCTTGTTTAATGTCCTCCTCAGTGGAGAGTGTCTGTATTTACATCCTGTAGAATAAATGAGCAGATATAAATTGTAGTTGTTTTTCACACAATGTTAGTATCTTAATGTGACAGGGCAGAGATCCATGTTATACACTGCAAATACTTGAAGAGTTTAGTTACATGCTGTATGGGAACTATAATTACATTTCAGTTTTGGGCATGTACAGGCTCTTCCATATTATTTCCTTTACATAGTTTTTCACATTGAATCAGGCATAACATCTCCCGGCAGACTGGTCCATTCACACTCACTCAGGTCTGGCTCGGCTCAGTTCGAACTCAGCAGGAAATGTCCTCGCCACTATATTAGGAAGTTGCTCATGAAAGTTTGTTTGCTACCTCACTTCATTATTCACTTCAAAGTCTTCTGTTGTTATATACTCCTGGTAGCAATGATATTTACTTGTATAAAATAAATCATAGCATCTCCTTGGTTCCTGTGTTGGACTTAGGGTTGTGCGTACTGTATATTCTTTTGGTTATCTATATATAGACATATATATATAGGAAATCCGAAATCTTTCTTTCCTCCCTATAAAAATGTTTGTCCTTTAGGTTCTCAGCCATATCTTTCACTAGGATATTGATGATGTGACCAAAGTGAAAATACTTGCCTTGTTATAGACCTGGAGGTAATCCTGTGTCTTAGTTCTGGAGAGCTCACACTATTTCACATGAACAGAAATAGTGACCAATCTGTATTTTATATACAATAGCACACTCTAGTGTGTATATTAATTAGCCATTATGGACTGATTCTTATCATGTTTAACTCGACTTTTCAGTGATTTCATTCACTGATAAACCATTCATTTACTGGTTGTATTCAGTACAATCATTTTTTTTCTCTACACTTGGGTGAATTGGAGGAAATGTGTATCTTCAAATGAGAAGTTATGAGTTTCCTAACAGAATCATGATACTAAATGTTATTTATTATTTTTTAAAATGATGCTTTGAAAGAAAGAAAAGAGCGGATAATTTTTGTGGAGAGGAAAATCTTGATGTAATGGAGGAATTGAGTCCATTATGAAAAGTCTTAATGATGTAATTGCGTACAGCAAAACTGCGTAAGATGGATTTGAAATTTGGCTTTTAATTTAGTTGCCTACAGTGAACTACAGTTTGCCTTTTTGCATTAGTAAAGAAATTAGGAGGGAAGAGAGTATATCACTTTCTAAGATGTTGACTCGGACTTGCAGCTAATTACGAAGATACCACAGCCTTATAGAACATAGGCAGTCAACATCAACTCATATCACTGGCTTGCATGTAATATAAGACTCTTAACAGGTGTTACAGAAACGTTTATACAGTTAAAATGTGGGTGCTTTGTGTTAACTTACTATTTTGTTGACATGTTTTTCCCGATTTTTTTTTTTTAACAGAGTTTATGAATAAGTAATATAAAATGTAAAAATCATATAATATCAGTCGACCCCAAAATACAGGATTTTATTCTATGGATCACGTTTGGCTATTTGTGAAAGTGGGCAAAAATTTAGAATCTTTTCCTGAATTGATTTTATTTCTTCTATAATTTTTTCCCACATATATATATATGATCTCATAGTGCTTCTTTGCAGTACTGGCTTTTGCTTTATCTGTGTATTACTGCTCTGATCTTTATTATAAGTTGTGATTATTGATAACCTAATAAAAAAAGGGGGAGAATTAAATGAAATTTTCTTTTGCTCTGATCAGAAAAATCAGTGGCGAAAAAAATACCTGTGGAGAAAATGTATAAATTCAATAGGCATGATGTAAATCAGTTTCTTCCGTTATTCTAAGAACTTTGGGTTTTTTGGTGTTAGTTATGCCCGCTATAGAAATGGGATTGTGAAAATATTATGGTATTTACTGATGTGTGCTAATTATTATCAAAAGATACTTTGATACTTAGCCGTTTGCTTCCTTTTCAGGTGGCTGTGTTTCATGGCCCTGATTTGCAGTATCAAGTCTCTTTTTGGTGCCGTTTTTGATACGGTCTAGGAGTACTGACACACAATATTTGATCACTTATTGCTGTTACAATATGTGTGACGTGCAGGCATGCCAGAGTGGAAGGTTACTAGGGAATCTGTGCAGAGTCTATGGGTGGCACAAGCTTTTCCCCAACAATTCAAGACTGTCTGCCTCTTAAAAAGTCAGCAGAAAAATATATCAACTTAAGGGTAAGTAAATATAATGAAATAAAATAAGCTTGAGGTCTTTACTTTCCCTTCTTACCCCATCAGATCTCACAAATCCTCTTATTGCGTATCTTACGTAGTACTCTGCGCTTACTGGGAAGTGTAAGGGTAACACCTCTCAAACACATGCCCAACATTTCTGTCGAAATGTTGGATGTTAACAAAGAACCCTGCTTAAATTGTTTATGCTAACAATGGTTCACTTAGACTGAAATGATTTAGGAAGCAATTCAGCTAAAAGATCTAAAAGAAGTGGTAATGTAATCTGCAGGCAGTGACAAGCAGCTGGATGGCGGGTGGTCAGTAGCAATTCCTCCTGTCACAGCCACTTCGGAAGCCTTCTCTGCCCAGCGGTGTCCTTGGGAACCACACCTCTCAGAAGCTCACCAGGCTTTTGGATCCATTTGCCTCTACAGTGGTTTGATTCATAGGGGCCTAACATCAAAAAAAAAGAGAGTCTGGGTTCACTTGGCTTTTAGATTGTAAGAAAACTTTCAAAGTTCAATCTCATTTTCTCATCCTTATCATTCAAGTTTTGTTTGAATTTCTGAAGGCATGTACATTTTGTAGCGTTAAAGCCTGTGTTCTTATGCGTAAATCGTTCGCAATGATATATTTCTTTATATGAGTCACAAAATGGAAAAAATTGAAGCATCGATAACCATTGAGCAATGAGTTACCTGTTACTTTCATACTGTGTCCACACAGAATTCCTCGTGCTCTCTGGGGTGATCGTCAAGATTTTGATCACAAAATAAAATGCGTTCCAAGATTATGTTTAATTACTGTCATCGTTCTGATGTGAGATTCTGTCCATCACAAAGTACAAGGGGAAGGGGGTAAAAGTCCTCTGGAGATGATTTTACTTAATTTTCAAACTTCTCAGCTCATGTTTGATTCCTTTCTGAAAAGCATTTATTAAATAAAAGAAGGGAACAACAACGTTCTTTAAAAACCTCTCCAAAGTCATGCAAACCATGCAGGAGAATTCTACAAGAGCCAGAAAACACAAAATTCTTTGCTCTTTTGTAGGAAATCTGAATATTACATTTTAATTTCAATTCTACACCATTCAGAAATTTTCATAGAGCTTCCCTTTTCTTTCTTACAAGCAGAGCAATAATTCTAAGAGTAGTTATGTCAATTCATTAAACTAATTTTCCTGTGGAAAGTACACATTTTATTGAAGATTTATGAAGAACTGGCATGACCATTGTTCATCAAATGAGTATGATGCTATACTTGGAGTGTTTCTGTGGTGTTCGTAGCCAAATCAAGGAACTCGGGAACTTTAATATATCCTCACTGTTAGGCAGTAAATCAAAGTACACACTTCCAAAATGTGTTACTCAAAGTGACTTTGATTCTTCTCCTTATTGGGTTGTATTACAAGGACCAAGCAAGCACACATCCCTTTGAGTGATGTAACTGGAAGATTTTGAAACTGTATTTTACAGACTTTCAGAAGAAAAGGCCAGCCATCCTCAAAAGAATTGAAATGCCCTTTTACAAGTTAAAAGAAATAAACTTACAGGCCTGCTGTCTTAGCTGAAAAATCTTGCAAATAGACACAGAAAAAAGGCAGTTCATCAGATTGGATGAAGACCTTACTCGGAGGGGGCGTTTTTGTCTGTGTGCTTGTAATAATGGCCTTTCATTCTCTCTTCTACCCCTGTTGTAGAAACTGATTGCTAGACCTGACCCAAGCAAACTGATGCCTTACTATTAGTTCTGTACTGATGACTTTTTCCCTGTACTTTAGGAAATATTTTAAGAAAATTAAGTAGTCTAAAGTGTGTTGGATGGCATCTTCGTGTTGGTAGTTATACCTTGGTGTTGATGCTTCAACTTGTGTTACTGGTTTGCATTTAGTACGTGACTTTGAACAAGTCACTAATTCAGAAAAACTTGAGGCATTTTTTGCTTTGTCACTTGACTTGCCTGGTAGTGCTAGTGAGAGGCACTCTACTTTTTACCAGAACGAAATACCTTACTTCCTTGGTCAACACACGTGATCTGCTATGTCTCATTGTCACATTCAAGGTAATTCTCATAGATCTTAGATGGAAATCTTACTGGTTTAACTCTTCTCATTTAAAGGCTTCTCTCAACATGGAGTGCTTTCTCATCAGTTTTGGTTTTGTTGTTTTGGTGGGTTTTTTTTTCAGCTAGAATAGTTAATGACCATTAACTTCCTCTTTCTATATAATTCTTTTTTTTCATATTTGTGAATCCAGGATATGCTACTGTAGTAATTACATTTCCCTCATTCCCGCCCCCCGCCCCCCATGTTCACTTTTCACAGAGAGTATATTTGTTAATGATTTGTGAAGTTTTGGAGTTAAGCACTGGATCATATTTTTCCTCCTTATACCGATTCTGTAGTTTTGTATTATAAAAATACTTCTAGCTCAGCAGTTGTTGTTTTGGCTTGTTTTATTATTTATTTTTTTTTACTTGTATAACATCTGAGTTTAACTAGTTCGTGGTATCAGCAATACCTGTGTATCACAATGTGATTGAACTGTTGTACGTAGATGCTGTGCATTGTTATCTGATGTAGTAGTTTATTTACATGTCAAAATATTTCCGTCTTGGATTCTTCTGCTTCATATCAGTTGTTCTTGCAGGGCTTCAGAAAAACAACCCAAACAGTTCTATTCAAGAGAATATGAATGTCTCATTATATTTGGATGAACAATAAGAAGCTTGTATAGCTATAATTTCAAACTTTTTGGTAAGATGGCCCTTTCAGGAGAAAGAAACTGAATGGCAGAGGAGCAACCTCTAGTCAAATATAGAGTTCAAGACTGATCAATTTCTTTTTCATGGTGTTATATAGCCTTTCATAGTAAAATTGAATGTGCTTTGTTTAGACACTAGGTTTTGCTTACTTCAAACATACAGATCTTAAAAAACATACAATTGTATTAATAAATTTCAACTTGAATTCCATCCAAAAGGCAATAAATGCGTAGTGTAAGTTGTGGATGGTTTTGCCATGTAATCACTGCAAGCTAATGTTTGTGATGAATGGTTTTCTGCTTTCTGCACCATTTTGCTGAGGTGATTAAAACATCTATGACCTGCTGTACTAGCGGATTTAAGAACAGATCCCTGAAGCAACGAATGTGGCAGGAGGGAAAGTTTTTCATCTTCTTATAATTGGTGATTTGAAAAAGTGGTGCTGCTCATTGATAAGCATGAAATGCTGGTGGGAATCTAATGAGGTGTTCACATTGCAGGCTCAGATTGCTTGCCTGTGGTTTGCTTTTTTATGTAAAGGCAAAAATATTAGAATGTTCCTATCTGTGTTATTTTTACATAATACTGTGAGTAAAAAAATAGTAAACAGTAGAGCTTTATTTGAAAAGCATATTCAGGTTATCTTATGCAAGAACACTTTTCCTGAGAACATTAAGAATAAAAAAAGATTAAAAAGGAGCTATGCACTGAGTAGGAGGAGGGTGTGCTCTTCTGAGGAAACTGAATCTGATACGAGTCCATTTTAACATTTTTATGAATATAGGCAGTAAATAGTATTTACTAAGAGAATGATTTGGAAGTTGTGCCATCTACAGGTGCCAAGAAACCAGAAAAATTAGACTAACAAAGAAAATATTAAAGACATTTTGAGAACCATTTAGAATTATCTGGGGACTAATAAAGTAAAATTATGAAATACAGAAAAATAAGTTTAATATTAGGACCAACTTGAAGTAAGCATATATGTAAAGAGACAAGATCTGTGCATTTCTTCATGAAAGATACCAAAATGAGGAAATAATTGGTCTTTTACTTTCCTAATTAAAAACGTTACGTTGGATGCCTATGTTGTGTATAATCTTTCCACGTTTTTGTACAGGAAAAGCATAAGCAGGAGTTAGAAGACATGAGAAAAACTGGACATGAAGCCTTGAGTATTATCGTTGAAGAATTCAAGGTAAATGAGTTGTCAAGACAACACAATTTCCAAATAATATTATTGTAACTGTATATAATAAGTATGTACTACAGACAGTCATCTTTGGTACTATTTTTTTTTTTGGTTGCTCAGCCTCTTTCATTTTAACACTGTCTCTTCTGTTGCTTCCAATTTGGACTCTTTGGCCTGACATTTTGCATGACATATTTTCTCACTCTGCACTTTGGGAAAGTTCAAATAAAGTAGGTTAGCCGTTTTTGGTAATGAAACTTAAAACCAGAACAAAACAAAAATGTTCAGTCAATCGTGGTAAACTTCAGGTTTGATTATTTATCACATATCCACATCTTGGACCTCCTCAGTCTCAACAAACTGCACTTGCACGAAAGCAGCCTCACAGAGCAATTCAGCAGGTTTTTATCAGTAAAAGAAGGAGTTAAGGATGAAATAAGGCTGAATCTGTAACTTTTCTCTCGTGTTCTTCCTAGTTCCTCTCAGTTGGTAAGATGAAAGAACTGGCTGTTACCATGGAGGATAAACCTGTGTCTTTTGTACTATTGTGGAAACTTTCTAGTAAAAGGACAAAAACTGAATCAAGTTAGGAGAAGTAGTAGGTAAAGCTAAGAATTCTAATTAGACTTAAAGAGGTAAAAAAGATCTGACAGGAGGGAAAAAAAATGACTTGGTAGACAAATGTGAACTGGGAACACAAATCTGACCATGTAGGTAGTGAAGGGGAAATTCAAATTATAACTGCTCAGCAACAGTAATTCATGACCAAGGAATGATCTAGCATGGAGGGCAAGGAGGCCCAACTGCAGAGTGGCTTAAACTTTCTGGAAGGAGGAATGCCAGAGACAGAAGGACTCCGCGTTAGGGAGTTTCCCTTGGTGATGAAATAAGAAATGTCACAGCATTGTCTTGCAGCAATCCATCCTGGAATGTTAGTGCTCAGGGACCACTTTTGGTAAACAGAGCTGATGCTGCGGCATGAACTGAACACTAGGCTAAAATGCCTCATGCTAATCATAGAATCATGAAAGGGACCTCTGCAGATCATCTAGTCCAACCCCTCCTGCCAGAGCAGGGTCACCTAGAGCAGGTTGCACAGGAACGCGTCCAGGCGGGTTTTGAATGTCTCCAGAGTTGGAGACTCCACCACCTCTCTGGGCAGCCTGTGCCAGTGCTCTGCCACCCTCAAAGGAAAGAAGTTCCTCCTCGTGTTTAGGTGGAACTTCCTATGCTCACGTTTGTGCCAATTACCTCTTGATGCTCACGTGATCAGTGCTGGTGCAAGTGTGTATAGGGAATTGTATCATGTTGTGTCTTTGCAGACTTCTTGTAGAGCTGCTTATGGAGGTAGAACCATCCAATCCATTGTTAATGAAACCTTTTTATTTTTAAGCACTGTTGTGGTTTGGCTGGATTGGGCAATCAGAGTGACAGATGCCCCCCCTCCGCCCAAAGAGAGGAGAGGAAGAGATAAGGAGACTTACGAGTTTAGAAAAAGAACTAAACTACTTTAATGAAAATATTAACAAATAATGAAATAATAAATAATAATAAAATATTTTTTAAAAGTATACAATATATACAGAACTGTATCCAGCTCCCAGGGTGACAGTCACGTCACCAGCAGACACAGGGAAAGTCCCAGGTTGGAGTCAGCGACAGACAGGAGCTGAATTCCGGATCTGGAGTCAGGAACGCTCAGATCGGGATCAAAGGCAGACGAACAGACATGGTCCTCCTCGGATGTCTGCCATTGAAGAAAGAGACTTGACCTTTTGATCCCTCAGCTTTTATACTGAGCGTGATGCAGGTGGGATGGAATACCCTGTTGGTCAGTGTTGGGTCACCTGTCCTGTCTGCTCCTCCCTGCAGGTGGGACCCCTCTGCGCTTCTCTGTGTCTGACCCTCTAACGGGGCAAGCAGCAAAGTGAGCTGACCTTGGCTGTTATAGCAATAAGTGTAAGCAAGAGCCTCTGTGCACACCGTTCCTTGGTATAATCAGGTCTTACCACTCTGAGAGTGAACAGTTTCTGAACAATATGCTGTAAATTTCAGAGTTTCGTCAGTTAGAAGAGGCCCAGCTAAAAAGTAAAATTACAGAACAGAAAATTGGTTCTGTTTTACCTCAAACCAGGACAAGCACAAACATGTTTAATTTGCCTCAAGGAGTGTGACTCCGTTAATCACATGTTAAGTAGGCCTACTAAGCTCCAAGTCTGAGAGAGCACCATTCTGTAGGGGACCTGATGATGCTTTTAGAACCCTTTGCTTGAAGACAGCCCATGTCATAGACTGCAGAAAAGTAGAAAGTAATTTTAGTCATCATACATGTTTGTAGCAACTCATAATAAGCCTTTTAATAATTTTGCTAATAACTCTTAGTGTTCTAGCTAATGTTGAAATTGGACTATCTATAGAAATATGTCTGTCTCCATCAGTACAACTTATACTAATTTCACCTACAGGGAACCTATCCAGGAAAAATTTTCAAAAGTTTCCATTCCTGAGAAAAGTTAAGCATGGCCACTGGTGATGTCCCATTTCTCCATACCTCCCTTATTTCACTTCTGGAGAATTACTGCGTTTCTTTTCCTGTACTTTTTTTGGGACCACTTTGCAGTGGAGGATCTCAAATGGGAATTTTCTTCACACTGTCACACTTTGGATGGGCCACTGAACATGTTGCATGTCAGCATTTTTCATTTCTGTTTTGTGCTAGATTTGTATAAAATATCTGGCTGTTTCTGTTTGAACTTATATTTTAAAAACCCCAGTGAGCTATTGATAATTGCTGAACTTATGTTTCCTCCTTTTTATTTCTGAAAATATAAACAATTTGTGAAATGCAACAATTTTATAGTATAGCATGAAAGTTCTGTATGTTTTTTAGATATAGTTTTTCACCATTTAAATGCTTTTGTGTGAGCTAAAGGAGAGTTTTTCATGGATGATATTGTCCCTTTTCAGGAATAATTTCTTCATGTATAGTTGGGTAAAGGAACATGCCCATGTGCCGTATTGATTTTTGAAAACTATTTTACCAGTCAACAGCAGCTGGGAAGATCTGATATGCCTTCTGGAAAAGAAGATTTACGTTTATCAGTTTCTATGATTTGGCACAAAAGATTAGGGATTTAATTGAACACTGTGATTCTAAGCAATATTTATATTTAGCATATTATTTCTCATAGACTATTTATATTCAAGTTATATAAAGACATTCTTTAATACCAGGGAACCATGGCATGAATGTACTTCATACAGGTCTTCCTGTTGCCTCACATGGTTAGTTGCCATATTTTGGTCAATGAGATCACACTACTCTGAGGAGAAATAACATCAGATATGCCAGCCTCCAAGTAAAATACTGCAGCCAGCCTGAGTAAAATACTGCAACCAACTTGTTAGGTTTTAAAAAAAAAAAAAAAATCAAACTTTTTTTCGTTGTTTGTTTATAGCTTAAATACTTTTTCAGTAGTGCTTTGCCATGTACTTAAAAAAATAAAAAGGGAATAACAGTGAATCATCAGAGAATTCAGTGAAGGCATAAACTGTTCCGAAGTTTTGTTAGAGGAAATAATCTCATGGATTCTTTTAAAATGTTAGTTAATGGTTAATATTTCAATATCGAACAGGGTTAAGATTTTTTTTTTCTTTAAGTAAATGAGTCAAATGTGTTTTTGTAGTTAACAAAAGTAATATTAAACATTTTGGGGACTTCATAACTGCTCATATCTTCGGGAATTTATTATATTTATCAGACTTGTTGGCTGATCCCCAAATTACCTTGAGTGTGGAAATTCACCGAAGCAAGTCTACTGAATTGTTTAAAAGGTGTAGGAAGGAAAAATCTTTCTTACGATGAATACTGTCCTATTTTGCATTCCTTGGGTGTTAATAAAACAAACTGATGCAGATTATTGCAATCAAGTGCTTGTTTATGGCCCAAATTAGGTTCTGTTGCAGTCATGGGTGTTGGAATTATGACTAATTGTGTCTGATACCAGACAATTATAATTTTGTAATGCCGCTCCAAGCAGAGTTGTGGCATGGTGAATGTAATGTATCCTGGTGTAATGTAATTGGTTGCTTAAGGATAGCTGTGTAAAAAATATGAACCATTCATCATTAGCCCCAGAAAATAATCCCCAAATCCCTCAAGACCCAAATCCTCTAATTTAGGTATTGAAACTTGGATTGAACAACAATGGAAAAGGGTTGACTACTTGCCTTCTCTGCATTCCAGGCATAGATAAATCTTTCCTACTGGTAGATTTGTGAAAGTGCCTTTCTTTTGGCATACAAAGGAAAAGAGAGTTGCCACTTTTTCGCTTCTGTCTGTAAGGTTGCCAAGTTAGTAACAAAAAGCTCACATTTTTCTTACATTTAGAGCTAATTATTACTCTTTGCAGACTTACTGCAGCAGACTTGCTGTTGTTCTGTCTTTCTATGTGTGAAAATGGGTTACATTTTCTGATAATCACTCCCCTGTATTTCAGGGAATTACTTGTTGTAAACAGACAATATTTCTCCACACTGATCTTTCATTAATACCTAGGTAGACCAGACACTCAAGTTTAAGACCAAACCTTCTCAATTCCTACACTTGTTGTGACTGGTCCTTTTTAATATGGCAACAGTGTTGAAAATGGAGCTTATACAAGAAGTCAAATAATGATTTATTTTCAAGGATCTGAATATACCAAAGCCCTTAGAATTATTTCAGTTGTCTTTGGAATATTAGCTTGCCAAACATGCTGGGAAATCCATTAACAGAGACCGTTAGACACTTTGTAGCAGAAACCATCAAAAACCTTGGCCATTGTTAAGCATCTCACATTCTTATCTTCTTTTCAACAAATAAACCATCTACAACATAGTCATGAAATTTGTGTTAAAAAACATGGGAAAGCAAATTAAAAATGAACTTAGTGTTCTGTGTAGGCCAAGTTTCCCCTTCTCATGTTTACCTAATTTTGTTTAATTTCTGTCTTTCATGTCATTATTTTTTTAAACTCTTATCCCTGGTAATTAACTACAGTAAAGAAAAGTAAATGTAGATCTTGGAAATTATGCTTGTGGGATCGTGTCACATTTTAAGATATTTACCACAAGCAACATAAGGATTTTTCTTCTGCTTGTTTAATCAAGCTTTTGTCTGAAATTGTCATAGTTCTGTTAAATAGACGAGTTAAGAATTTTAATCTGTTTTGTTTATATTTCTCACCATATAAAATATCCTCTAATGTAAGCTTTAAAGAATATGAAGTTACAGGCAGGTGTATTTTTGGTGGTATTTATATACTTAGATTATTTTATGCAATTATTGGTCTTCTAAAAGATGGCTTGCATGAATCAGATGTGTGTTTCCTTTTATGGAAATTAGCTTCAAGATGCAAAGTCCTTTCCAGCCCTTTCTATAGTGAGATTTTTGTCTATAAGTTTTTGGTTTTAGGTGGTTGGGTTTTTTTCAGTGTTCCAGAATGTAAGAACAGACAGGTTTGCAAAGTACAGGGTATGTGGGGGCCGTCAGATTGTCTTTAAAAACTTCTTGTGTCAACAACAGACCTCTGAACTGAAAGGTTTCTCTGAAATAAACAAAGGAAAATTTAAAAGATTTCATTGCAAAAATTTAAAATATTTCATTCATTACCTAGAATCATGGTATCTTTTTTTTTTTTTTAACATAGTTTATCCGTAGTGAGGAGGGAAAACTCTTGAAATGTGGCCAGTTCTCAGTTCTTTAGAATACCAGCTTAGCTTATTAAGTTCCCAAGATGACAGACTGGCTCAGGAAAGTCTGACGTACGAATAAAAGGATAAATTCAAAAGTTCTTGCAAGGGCTTGCATTTCACTTCCAACTTCTATCCTTGTCTGCATGTAAGTTGCACTAGAATTCAGGTGGGCCTTGAATATAATACAATATTGTTTTTTGTCATGAAAAGCTGATGGCTGGAAAAGGAGAGATTCCTTGTCATTTTTACTGTATAGGAGTACTCATGTACAACCGTGATGCCACTGTAAAAATCTTTCTACAGAATTCCAATAAAAGCAAGGTACAGTCAAGTCTCAATCTTCTGAAGATCTGGCTATCAAAAATATTTTATTATTGATTAAAGCATCTTAGTATTTTAAAAGTAATTGTAAAAATTACAAGATATCTCTCTCTCCCTTTTTAGTAAGAATGACTTTTTATATGTGGTTCTGACTATAAAACAAAAAATAGATTGTTATATATAATAATTGAAAGGTTTGATTAAGAGTGAGTTTGCAGTTTCTTTCTGGGAGGAGTCTGCGGGAACACTGTTTTGTGGAAAATAAATCACTTAAACTCACATGCCAGTAAAACTGACGTATCTAGGTAGACTGAGCATAGTATGCAAACTGTAAATTGTTGATCCTTACTGGTATACCAAAAGCAGCTGAAAATGAAACTGAAGTTGTTACACCACTTTACAAAAACCATGTTGCCCTATTATTGTATTTGATTCACATGTCTCTTATGTTATGTCTTTGAAACACCTGAC
This sequence comes from Larus michahellis, assembly GCF_964199755.1. NCBI lineage: Eukaryota > Metazoa > Chordata > Aves > Charadriiformes > Laridae > Larus > Larus michahellis. The sequence continues at coordinate 85,473,365 of NC_133896.1, read as the reverse complement.
TAAATTCCAGTTCGCGCTGCAAACAGGACAGTGGCTGGAGAAACCATGAATCTTCCTCATACCCTGATGCACATCAAAATGTGTTGACCTTTTGTAAAGAATAACTTGTGAGAAGAATTTTCCACAGGAAATACTTTGTGACTTGATATGTGAAATTTCACAGTACGACCTCTGTTTAAAGCTTTGGTAGCACACTATGACTATGAGTGGAAACAATTCAGGAAACTGAACTCAACGTTTAGTTTTATTTCACTTAGAACCTACTTCATTGTAAACTACAAGTTGACTCTGACCTAAGCAGGAGTTTAATTGCTTTCATTTGGTTAATACTCACTTGTACTAAAAAACCTCTGTATTCCATAGCACCTAAATGTAAATGTTTCATTTTCACTTAAAGGGAGGCTCACCTGAAAATAGCCCGATCATAAAAATATGCTGTATCTTGGTCTTGAGGTGGATAGGTTGGATTCTGTTGAAAAAGACATTTTCAAAAATCTTTTAGATAGTTTTATTTGTATAGTATGTTTACCAGCTAATAACTGAGTTATAACACAAGCAGTACGTTTTATTGAGTTAATGTATCTTCTCCAAGGGTCAGAAAAGATTTTTTGATGCTGTTCTCTTCTCTGTTTTATCATTCAACAATTGGTTACTTGTATTTTGCTCTTAAATGAAGTGGTAGAAATTAATTAGTGGTGGAGATAGGATGTTGAATAAGCTGAATCATTGTCTAATGCTCTGAAGCACAGAAATTCTTATGTACTATTGCTGAAATTAATGCTGGTATGTAATATAGTTTGTATGTTTAAGGTAGAATGGTAACTTTACTTTTCACTAGGTCACTTTATTTTTAAAGATTACTTGTTTTGAATATCCTGACTCAGAAATTTTGAAGTACAGAAGGTATTTGATGGACTGGCTTGTAGTTAGTTAATGATGCTTGAGCAGGGAAAAGAAACCAGAGAGGATTTTTTTTTTCTTCAATTGACTAAGGGTTTTGGTGCAGTGCTTTTAAGTAACTTTATAGAATATAATGCAGCAGCCTGTGTATCATGATGCATGTTTCATACTGATGTTTCATGCGAGTTTAACGTTTTCAAACACTTCTCACATCTGAGAAGTCTGGTTTTTGCATGGATTGGAATTGCTTTTATACTGTTTTTTCAGAAGAGATGAGAGGGGATAATAAACTTTGCTTTTTTTCCTCCTGCCTTTTTTTTTTTTTTCTGACTAGTTTTTTCGCCCTATAAAAAGAGGAGGGAGTTCGCAGAGATTTGGCAATTTGTTACGGTTAGGGAATTTGGGATGAATTTGGGGGTAACAATCTATATTTTGTCTATATAATTTGAGAAAGATTCTCATAAATTCTAGCTTTTGGGCATACAATAAATCCTGTTCTGGACAAGCAGCTGTGGTTTCTATTGCCGGTAGAATTAAGAAAATATGCACTAGCGCTGGGCAAATAGGTTTGTATTAAAAGTGGGCTGGAGTGTCTGTGCTGTGGTTTTGGCAAAATCTTAGTGATCGCACTTTTGCCTTTCCAAGGGTGAGGACAAATTTTAGAAAGCATCTAGTACTCTATACATAACACAACCTGTATGAATACAGGATAAAATTTTGTGATCCCTTGTATTTTTCTGATCTTTAAACTTTTCTTCTCAGATTCGGTACAGTACAGTCTTTCAGTCTCTGGTCTGTACACAGTGGTGCAGTTCCCTGGTGTTCCCCCCGTACATGTAGTGCATTGTCAATTACATTCCAGCACTACTTAATTCTCTGACCATTGCTAAGGCATGTAATAAAGATGTGTGTTCCCTTAAGGACACCCCAAGGTCATTATGGATAAAGTTCTTATTATGATGTTTGGATATAGTTTTAACTTGGGGTCTTCCAAAATTACTCTCATGTATGAAATTTAAAGCTAAGATTAGCTCTTTATCTGAGCTCAAACAGGAGTTTGGACTAATTTACTTAAAGTTTTATTTTGTTTTGGTAAAATTACAGTTTATAAAATTAAGATGAATTAACTTTTAATCTTTCTGCAAACTAATTAAAAAATGTTTTGTACGGTCATTTAAATGTATAAAGGTTTTGATAATTGTTTGAGAAAATAATTGTTTCTGTGATGATTTTGGCTATAAAGTTTGAGGCTTAAAACTTGACTGAATTTTAGCTTTGGTTAGCTAAGATTATGCCAAGTTGAAAAAGAATTATAACTGAACCAAACCTAGTAAAACAATGTCAGTGTAGACATTAATTCTTGTTTTACTCAGTTAATCTATTTTTTTTGTCCAGTTTGGTAATGGTAAAAGTGTAATATGAGATACAGGAAATGTTAATAGGCAACGTATAAATGTTTTTCTGATTCTGGAGCTGTGGTGATATTGTTTGCTTTCTTTTCAGAAGTCAGAGGAAAGATGTTACTATTCTTATTTTATTGTACCTAAATTTACTTTGATTATTTAATACATAAGCCTTGTAAATTGTGTCTTTCTTTGATTAGTGGAAAAGCATCAGTTCGAATGATGATGTACTTATGATAACTATGGTTCTTTCTTATATTCATGCATGGCTTTGTTTGAATTTTAAGCAAACTGCTTTAAGTAATAGCTTATCTAAGGTACCACAGTCCTTTAAACTGTTCCCTGATACAATGATTTACATAAGAGGTTGGGAGGCAGGGGATTTTTGAAAGCCCAGGAAATTGCAAATGGGAAAAGAATGACTTTATTTGGCTCTAGCAAAGTCCTAAAAGGCGACCTCACTTTTGGTTAAAAGCAGATATAGTTAGGGCTTGTGAAGTCTGTTGGGCTGAAGAAGGAAGGAGAAAAAAACAAAAAGCCAAGAAGCAGTAAGGACTAGCTGATAAATGTAAAGAAATCTTGAAAATATGACTATGACTATAACAAATGTAGACTGAGGCAACAAACGTGATAGGAGTGTAGAAAGAGATCCACAACAAGACTGATTCCTCTTGCTGTCACAGTTCTGAAACTGGCTATTAGTACAGGATGATCCTAGCCACCCTGTGTCAAGGAAGTTCATTGCACAATATATAGAAGGAGAAATGAATTACCAAGAGCGCCCATATTGAAATCCTACCCTTTGACTTCACGCAACAGATGCTGTAGGGTACATTCTACTGTAACCTTCTTTGAAATGATTCAATGACCTATTTCAAGGAGACTGCTTCAAGACTGACAGCTTGATATTGGGTTAGTGGACACACATTTATGGAACATCAGTCCGCCAGGATAATTGTGTAATTAATTAAGGAAGAAGGTGATGTTTCAGCAGCAATAAGTAGTTGCCAGAATAGCAATTAGTCAAAAGACTTTTAGTGTCATTGTACTGCAGGAAGTATGTAACTATAAGTGAAAGATGCCTGTTGTCAGATAGCTGAATGTATGGTTTATTTTAATAAAGTAGTTGATTATCTTGAAAATTGCAAAAGCACTGTATGGATATCATGCATCTCTGTTGTATTTATCTTATTAAGAATCCTTAAATGGTGGTTGTGATCAGACGAAGAAAATGACATCATTTTTTAACTCCATGTTTTCTGTTTTCTTTTTTGTGTGTGTGTGTAGTTTTTTTAAAATCTTGAAAAGACATTGTTTTATGACATCTTTATGTTCATATTTACTTTTTATAGTCAGCCGGAGCCATGCAGTTGTAGGATATACACGGTGAAAAAAGTAGTGTCCTAGGCAACAACTGCATGTTAGATTAGAATTAAAGGAAATTGTCAAGTTTGCCTTTTATTTTAAAAATCATCTTGTTTCTGATAACTTATTAAATATGGGACGTGATTTCAATGATAAATTAAGAATAATGAAAGCCTTAATTTAAAGGGCAAGATACATTTGTCTAGTCATGCCAATTATCTGTGACACTTTTCTGTTCATACTTCAGAAGAGTATACTTTCTGTTTTATAGAAGTGCCTTATCTGACAGTATGGACAATAATGTATACTTTCTGTTTTATAGAAGTGCCTTATCTGACAGTATTGACAATAATGTTAAGTCCTGAGCATAAAAATTTTCTCAGAAGTATAAGAGCATTCTACACTGCAGAACAAATTGGAGCTCAGCATTCTATTTTGATTGTAAGCATATCTTAAAACAATAAGGTTCTGAGAATCTTCAGATTCCTCTTGGAAATGAAAAATCTTGTATTAAGGAGTAATTGATATTTTAGGGTATTGTGTGACACACCTCATCTTCTTTTAAGTGACTTGAAAAGATTTAGTCCTTGACATAAATAAATTATACTGTATTTTAAAGGCCTGTTTGACTGGCTGGTCTGCTGTATCTCTCCGTAGAAAATAAAGATTTTTGTCTGGAGAATTTTTTATGGCACAACATGGAAGCTACTGTTGAAGTACTGTGCTACATAGGGGAATTTTTCTCTGTCTCCTTACTTGGCCATCTAGTGGAATCGTCAAATACAGAATCAATTCTGTGGTACTACTTAAACTATGTTAGTAGTGTGTATGATAGAAAAGGAAGGCTTTTATTTCTGAATGTGGAATTTCATGTATTTTCTAAAGAAAATAATAAGAAGAAAATTAAGTTAAAAATTTAACAACCTGTACATGCCATACAATGAATAATAATTATTTCCTTGAATACTGAAAGTTCTTTATAATATTTCATAGGAATTTAACAGTCACAAGTTAAGTTTGCATAGTGCATAAAGTGACTCAGCCCTTGGCATGAGCAAGAATCTATCTGAGAAACTGCATTTCAACTTGATGACCATTCTGTTTACTCTTTTCCCTAAGATCAGAATTTGAATTTTTTTTCTCTTGTGCCAGTTATGTGAAACAATTCTTGGTCACAATGGGCAAAAAACTCCATACCCCAAAGTACAGACTTAATTTTGGCCGGCGATATGTGGCAATTCTAGTTTATACACAGTAGGATTTAGCATATGAAGTTTCACATACAGAAGTTATACTTCTTTGAGAGTTAAGTTTTTGTGATTGCCTGAATTTATATCAATAAAAGAAGTAAATTTAGTTGGAAATAAATTGACTTTTATGAAAGTAAGCTTATAGCTTGCTAAATCCCCTGCAAACACCAGCAAACGTATTCTTACCCTTTGATTAAAATATATGTTAAGTACCATTTTTTACGTTTTAAATCTTTCTGAACCTGTGCTGAAAACTACTACCATACTATAGCATTACTGAAGAACACTGATTTTGGCATAAGACATTAATTAGTGTAATATTTGGAAAGGTAGTTCAAAATAGTCCAAATTGTCAATTTGGAAAGGTTGTTCAAAAAAGGTGGGGTTTTTTGTATACTTTTTTTAAAAAAAAAAAGTGTTCAAAATTGTATTTAATATGTGTATGTTAAGTTCCACGAAGTAAATGTATCTCTACAATAAAAATTATTTGAAAGATGGTATTTTTTTTCTTTGTCTTCATTTGGGCCAAAGGTCTGTTTTCTATAAAACTTACGTCTGTTTTAACTTACATAGTAATTTCAGCTACTTCACTATATTGATTTCTAGTTAAAAATAGTTTGCTACGTTGTGTATAAATAGGCCAATGAGTATTTGGAAAGTGACATAAATATTTTATAATATTAGGGAAAAAGACTTGCATAGCATGAGTTAAGTAAATCCTGCATTAAAATACCATCATTGTTTAAGGAAGCCCTGAGTGTAATTGCTCAAATGGTAATTTGGTTTTTCACGTACCTGAATTTTTTATTTCTCTTTCTGCATTCAGATGCTGGAAATTCTGCTGAGTTCAGTCAAGTGCATGTGAATATAGACATGTGCATGCATACGTGCTCATACACAGAGAGTTCCTAATTTTATCATCTTTTTGTTACTGTCCTGGTACTTTGACTTCCACTGCTTCACATTTGAGTGTGAACTTCCTGGGGGGGGGGGCGTTCTTTTATGTTTTAAATTACTCAGAATTTCCATCTGCTTTTACTTGACTTGTGGTTGTGAAGATCATGCTTGGCCCATGGGATCTTACACTGTGCCGAGAGGATGTGGAGTTTTGTCAGCCAGGGAAATATGTCTGGCTTTTTTTTTTTTTTTCTTCAGGAGCTTTCATATGCTTCTCTTCTTGTGTGGTCCCACCAAACTGAGTATATTTAACAGAAATACTCTCCCTCTCTATCTTCTGTGTGCTGCTGTCTTTTAAGCAGACTATGTATAAGTAATCCGAGATCGAAAAAATTTCAGTCCTGACTGAGAACAAGGTAGTGTTACATAGAAAGGTACTTTAATAGTTGCGCGTTCCAAATTTATAACAGCATTCCACATTCTGGTAATACACAAGTATTAGTAGATCTGCAGTTACCAATAAACATACCAGTTATATCTTTCTTGAATATTCTGTGCTTTCTTTTTGCAGGCACTGCTACAATCTACAGTTCAACAGCAAGAAGCAGCTATTGAAAAACAGTATATACTAGCAATTGAAAAACATTCTCACAAATGTGAAGAACTTCTTAACGCTCAGGTATGGATGTGCAGATACAAAAATCTTCATGATTTTCTTGTAGTTTCAACTCTCTTCTGTTTGAAAAAATACTAACATATATGATCACCAAAGAAAATAATCAATTTTTCATGTCATATTCTCAGCATAACAGTAAACACAAGTATTTAAAAATGCAAAATAAATAATGACTCTTCATTTGTTGGGATCAAAGTTGTTTTATAACATTTAAACCCGCTTAGAACAAATTCAAGAAGAGTGTAGTACTGAGAAAAAGTCTCAGAGCAACTTAATACTTACTCCTTTAACAGCTGCCGTTTTCTGTAGTCTTGGAGGAAACATGCAATTATTTTTAATTTATGTAGTTAAATGCAGGATTTGATTGTATGGGATATGCACAAGCTTTTGGTCCAAATTTTTTGATGCTTCTTAGGTGGTAGACACAAACATCTGTTGTCCAAACCATTGTTATTTCATAGAAATCTTACATAAAAAAACTCCAAACCTAGCTATGAGGAATTACATAATACTCAGAAATATATATACATAAATAGGCCTGTATTGGCTCATTTAATGTGACGAGTAAAAGCACACTGCATAGCAAGTATTTGGAATCACATCAGTTATTGATGAGTATCTGAACAGTGTAAACCTGCTTTATTATTGAAAATATCTTGGTTTGACTTAAGCACAGCTCTTAAATCAAAATAATAATGAACATCAGTATATAAGTTTATAAAGAGAAAAAGCTAATTTGCTAATAGCATCCTGCAGTTGTTTACATTGCAGTTAATAGTATTAGCAGTTACCTTTTAAGTACTGTTAGCAACAGTTTACTAAGAATACAAAGGATAATATTTTATTTAATTTTCTTGGGGTAAACTAGATCTAAGTACATCAAAAGTCCACTTGAAGTATTCCACCATTTCCAACTGTGTTTTATGACCATTTCACTGTTCTGACTGTATCAATTAACACTTAATGCAAACATGTATTAAGTATATAAGCATCTGTATAAACAGTATGAAGGAAAGATGTCATACTTCTGAGAAATCTGTTCCATCATGAATGAGTTTATTGCACTGAACTACAGTTATTTAATGTTTACCATAAAGCTCTAAAAAGCAAGTAAAAATGAATTTTTAAGAAAATATTTTTGTTTCTGAAATGAACATATTGTTTACTGACTTGATATCATTTTCTGAATGTTAACAAGGAGTGAATCTCATAAAATCTGGAAGCATTGTAGGAAGATTTTTTGAGGGTGTACTTACAGAAAATATTACAAAAATATTGCTCCTGTGATCTGTTACACTTGCATCGCAAACCCAAAGGTGGGGACAGAAATGTGGAAACATGTTCAAGAGTTTCAGTTACCTGGGGAGAACCCAACAATGTAAGGGACCTATTCTTGGTCGTAGGACAGGAGAGTACTTAGGACATAACAGTGCCCAGTTCACATCGTATCTACATTTAACACCCCCTTTGAATCCCAGAAAAGTTATACCTTTTGTTTACAAACTTCCAAGTCATTTCTCACTCAACTCAGTTGAGGTTTACCACCTTTAATTGTAGTATAAAACTGGGATTTTGAAGCCTAATCAAGTAGCCAAGTGTGAGTGCTTATGGTAGAACTAGCGGGTTTAAGAAAATAAGATTTATACTGGCAAATTTTGTTTGCTCATAAATCTTTGTTGGAAGAGGTCTGAGAAAAGTGTAGTATGTTTTTATTCTTTTTGAATACAGCTATTCTTAAATATATGCTTTGGTGTTTGTTTTAACATTTGTTTTTATTCAAATGGTTTTGTTCTGTGCTGTTAAGATTGCTGAAATGATTACTCATGATTATATAACAAGTTGATTAGTATTCTATGTTATGGGATTGTATATGCATATCCACCTTTACATGGAGAGTTGTGAGTATCTATATCACTGTAAAGAATTTTTTTGCACATTATTAATCACACAGTGCAAGGATGTTCTGTATACAAATACAGCTACTTTTTTTTTTTTGTTCTGTTCTGATATTCTTGCCTTACAAGCAGTATTTTGCCTTCAAACTTTTAAGCCCACATAAAACTTTGTCAGCCCAGATAATTTTATGTCCTTATTTGCCATTCCTTCTCAATTTTCTGCTGTTTTATTTCCAGTTCCATAAAATCAAGATTATCTCATGTAATAACTCCTTCCTCATGCTTTATCCTAATCCCATTTTCCTTCTAAATTCCCGTACCCCACCCTCTCAAAAATGTCTCTTTAAAAAGAAGGACAGGCTGTTTTTCTCTCCTTGTTTTTAATCTATTGTTAGAGTTTATTTAAGTTTCTGATTTTGAAACTGTATTTTATCAAGGTGTTTTGCCTGTGATGGAGATTCATGTTAAAAGTCTGTCTAGACAGGTACCATACTGCTGATAACAGTCAGTGTGCAAGGCTGTATCTTGCAGGGTAGGGGAAGATGTGAAAGGCGTAGTTTTATGGTTGTATCTCAGTTTCCTGCTGGACAAATTTCTGCAATTCATCTTTGATTATTACATATGAGGTTTTGCAGCATGTCGGCTAGCTGTAGGTAACATCATCATCATCCAGAGGAGGGAACAATCAGCTCATCAACACAAGTTGTCTTCAGTTCTGTATCTTGTTTCAGGTCTGTCACCTACCTTTTCACTGTACTCCTTGAAATCTAACTCCATAGGTCTGCAGTTTAGGACATTGCTAAAATTGCAGAAACTTCTCCAAAGTAAAATTCTGAGACATTTTTTATTCTGGCCCTTCTGACAGATGTCTTCCCCAGCTTTCCTAAAGTAAGAAAGTTCTGGTCTTATTTTCTAGTTTACCTTCATTTGCTTGAAGTTCAATATACTCTCTGAGATACTCTGCTGAATTGCCTCTTAGTAAAGAGTTCCTCTGTATTAATCATTATTACTATCCATTGCCTTTGAAACAAACACTTGAGAGATGAGCTGGTGATATCAGTTACTATTCAGTTACTGCCCGCAGATGCTAGGTATTTCTACATCTACCCTTTTCTTAGTCCATTAATGTCACTTGTTTTGAATATCCAATCTCAAATGTCCCTGAGGTCTGGAGCTTATGGGTCACCTTCCCCCTTTCCTGGAATGTGTTGAAAGGACCAGTCCCCTCAAAGAAATTTGTGACCACTGTAATGGATGCTTCCTGGGGAACAATCTCTAGGGCTGCTGGTTTGTTTTCTTTTTTTTTTTTTAAGGAAGTACACTCTCATATCAACATTTCAAAAAGCAAACCAGGCATTCTCATGGCATATTCAGGGGCACCAAGGTCATGGTGTCCTTCACCAATGAACAGGACAATGAGAAGTCTTCTCTATGACAGAAATCAGTCACGTCATATAGTGAATATTTAGGAAAGCAATGCATGTCATTTATATGTTTCTAGCATTTGAGAATATCAGAGAAAATGTCATTGGAAAACACATCAGTTTATTACAAGTTGGAAAATCACAAATTTCATCCTTATCTCTTTCCGAGACACAAATATTTGATGTTGCCTTCTGATAATGAACAACAACTTTGAGATCTTGTGGTTTTATTCATGTGCTATATGAAAATACATATTGAAAAACATGATTAACAAATTTTCAAATATAAATTTTTAATACTCAGAAGATGAAGGCACATATAACAGTAGGTTAATAAAACTTCTTCAGTATGGTCAGATATTGGTCAGTGCTAGAAGTGAGATGCCTCATGGTGTAGAACAATATGTATCTTAATTATTATTATTAATATTAAAAACCAAAACCAAATTCAAACAAAACCCCAAACCAAACCAGACATCTGACAGTAAAATTTATCTCTCAGTGAGATAACTGACAAATTTTGATCATAGTTCTACCTTCTCTAGTAAGTGCTAACGATCTTTTATGACAAATGAGGCATGGAAAAGGTCTACAGGCTATGCATACTTCAATTTTTAGCGTCAAAGAGCAGCAATATATATATGTAAAATTTAAATTCATTTAGTATGTGTCATACTAATGGAAAAATATGGTTTCATTGCTGAGACCTCTTAACTAAGCAGTTGCCCAGGCTGGATGCTGGATGCAGCTAACAGAGGCAGGTATCACTGGCAATATTCTGCTGTTCCATACTTCAGTACGTGGAATAGAGTGTCTTTCAGCTTTCTCTCTTTTCCAGTGTTAGAAACAGAAGTAGTCTGTTCAAACATCGAAGTAGGTTTTTCTTCTGAACACAGAGGAGACATAGAGACTTCAGTAACTTCAAAAAGCATGGACCATAAAAGGCACTGTAAAAAGATGGAGTAAGTAAGCAAGCATCTATTTTTTAAAAGTACTTACTATGTAGGACTAGGATATTCGAAGGAATTTTCTCATTAAGGTTGCTAGATCATGACCCTGAAAATGTAAAAGGAATTACCTGTTCTCACTGGAAGCCCTAGAAATTATGATGTATAAGAAATTTCTCTCACTATTCAATCAAAACAGATGGTGTCAAAAAGGTAGACTATATTGAGGTTGATTTTTATATTCTTTTTAAAACAGTCAATGGTCTGTGTATTAAGGTAAAATAAAATCTTAAATACCTGCAGCAAATCACTTCTCACTTATGAGAAGTCATTTCCCCTCTCTTTATTTATATTGCACTTTTCGTCCCTTATCTTGATGGTGTCCTTCCTTGCTGTCTTCTAAACAGTGTGAAAAGTGCATTCTTGGATGGGGGGGGATTAAAATATATGTGAAGCAAGGCTCAGATCACACATTTCCCTCTCTAAATTATGACTTGACATTATTCCTCTTTTTCTCTTTGTCTTCCTGAGGAAACACTGTCAATCAAAGAGATAAAACTGGACGTTATGTGTACTGTTTTCATGCTTGGATGTAGTTAAAGGGGATATGTTTTACTGTGGTCCTTAATTATGTTAGTCTGCATATTTTCCATTTTGATTCATGTAAAAGAAGAATAAAGAAAGACAAGGAATAGAAGTCTTTAATTCTGTAGTTCAGTTGCATGCATATTCCTTTCCTGGGCTGGACTTCTTTTCTTCTACTCAGTGAACCCTTGAGGATGTGCCATAAGGACGTGTAGCATGCAGTTTTCCTTTGTATAGAGAATATTATGCTGAATTTTTTCCATAGTTTTAAGAAGCCAAAAGAGCTGCTAGTATAATTGCTGAGAGAGAACAGTACACAAAAGTGTCACACAAAAAGGAAAGAACTCAGTTGAATGCTTCTTCTGCACTTTGACATGTTATTATTTTTCATGATGATTTTATGTGAAGCTATGAAACAAATCTTGCATTTGTAGATGGAACAACATTTAAGATAAGTAGAATTAGCCCCATGTCCTTAGTTCTTTTTCCACTCCACTTTATCATGATCTTAGTTGTCATTTGTGTGATAAATAGTAGTTCAAAATCTGTTGGATGGTGCATGAAATCTTGTGGCCTTTTTTTGAGACATGCTCAAAAAAGTACTGGCGTACCTTCAATTTGAAAACAATTTGCTTAAAGGTCAGTCAGAATAGAAGTTCCATTTGCTAAAACTCAGTTTTTTTGGCGTGTATGATGCTTCCAAGAACAGCCTGTGGAGAAGCAGGAAACTGATGTGACAATAGTAATGGGCTGCTGGAATGTGATAGATACCTTCTCCAGTATTTGGATGTTGCATTTTGATGTCTTTTGCATAGCCTTCTGTGAAGACTATTAGTAAGTTCCCCAACAATTCCCAAAATGTCAAATGTACAAAGTACTTGTCTTATATAGCAAGCGATTGTTTGTTTGCTAGAGAAAATATTTATTTCATTCAGCAACTTAGTTTCACAGTCAGGGAGTACAGTCTTCTATTATTTTAAATCTTGTTTTTACATCTACTCATAATTTGCAGCATGTTTATATAATAATGCTTATTTTCTTAACTTTGATTTTTTTAATTTGTCCCCTCTTGTAAACAAGAGATTCTATGTTTTTCCCATCTAATGATAGTAATTGTGAAATCTATTTAATGCCTGCTCTAGAAGGGAGCATATGCAAACCAGTTTCTTAAGAGAATTTTAAATATTTGCATTTTAGGAGATATTAGCCAATTTTTGCAGTGAGAGTAGTAGGTAATTGAATTAATTGAATAATCCTGAAGATTTGCAGACTGAAAAAATGAAGAATGCAGTGGACGTAACCTTTCTGGTTCATTAATTCCAATTATGATAGGTTTGGAAATGCTGCTATGTCCCCTTTTTTGGCATTTCCTCTCAGTTCTCAGAAATCTTGCATTTTACTGCTGTGGGAATAATTGTTTGTTCATTGCCTCCAAAACTAAGTACTTCCTGTTAGTCATTCCCATTACATTTTCATCTAATTCACTTTGCACCTAACCTCTAATCCTTAAACATAGTTCATCTAGATGTGGCGTTTCAGGTCTGTCGCTCTTCTGCCAAAAGCGAAGTTAGACATTCTTAAAAATTATTTATTCTCTGGTAGTTCCTGACTATGTAAAGGGGGAAAAAAGTATATATTAGAATTGCCAATCTGAGCCATTTATTCATAAACTCATAATGCTTCCATGATTTCTGCACGTGTAGAGACAATTAGAGTGAAAAGACCAAGAATCAGCTATTCCTGTGCTGGGAAGGCTTGCTTTTTTTTGTTGGTTGGGGTGGGTTTTTTTCCTTAAATCCTGAAAAAGTTTGATTTATCCTCACTCTGCATTTTGGTTTTGTATGTGTTGACTTTGTATCCAGTATTGCTTAGTATTTACCTCACAAAGTAAAAGTTACATTGCTAAGATCAAAAAGGCATATCTATTTTTTTGAAAAAATGTAAATCCTTACCAGAGTCTTCTAACTTCATTTCAATTTGCATACTGTCACAAGCTAGTTAGAGGATGATTTTGCAGTCCCTTTACACTGTTAATTCAGCCAGGATACTTTCAGAGTATCAACCAAAAATCCTATTTGGAAATTGCATTTGCTTCCTTGAATTTGTCAAGTTCCACTTGAAAGTAGTTTTTTGGTGTGACTTTTTTTCTTTCTGCCTTTTGCTTGTATATCAAGTTTCCTTAAAATCTTAATTACATGTTGTGAATGCATATCGTCAGCTCTCATCAATACTGAACAACTAAGTAATATACTATGATTTTTCTCCTCAATTATTTTTCTGTTAGCTTTTCAACAGAAAAAAAAATTTTTCCTCCGTTTTGCTGTCTTCTGCTACTGCACATTTTGCTCTTTATATTGCTCATATTTTAGGAGTTCATTTCCTTTCATTTTTCCTGATAGATGGAGCAATTCTGTGAGAGCTCATACAGACTGGGCAAGAAATTAGATCACAGAACCAGAAGGGATAATCAATACTTCATTTTTTTTTCCTTCATATTTTTACTGAAGTTCCTTATCTCTGTATCCTTAAGACCTCAAAGTTTGCGGGGTCTTTTAATAGACTCTACTACTATGTATGCTTTCTGAGAAAAGTATTTTCATTATTAGATGACTTTGGCTTCTTACTTTATTTATAAACAATAAAGCACATAAGCTTAATTTTCAGCCTCCGATGTGCCTCATAGTATACAGTTTACATACTGTCTGTATACTGCTGAGGAGAAGTTTAGGCTTAGTTATTTTATCACCACTATTATAATTTTTCTTTATGTTTTCATCGTTTTAACTTTTCTGGTTCAATAATGTTCTGCTGATTCTTGAGCTTTCTCTTAGAAAAGTTTTCCTGCTTTGTTAGCCACTTGGACCTCAAACTGGCAAAAAGATACAGTTCAACCATGCAGTAATAAGTTATAATTTGAGGAAGTGGGAATATGTAACAGATGTTGGAATTCTTCAGACAGATTTTCCACCTTGCGCTGCCAAACAGTCAGATGCCACAGATAGTGAGGACAGTGTAGGAAACCAGTTATGACTACCAGATCTTGTCATTTGACTTGAGCGTAGTTTAGCGGTGGTGAAGAAAAGGTACAGTATGAAAGAATATGCTGTTAAATATAGCTAGCCTTTCTACAGGAGCAGAAAACTATTATTAGTGTTTTAATAAGGTTGCCTTTTTCCTCAGGATAATATTTAGAATAGGATGTAGAAACGGGCATATTTTGATAACATTACAAAATGATGATGCCGTAACTGTTTATCTTTGCTATGTCATCTCCATCATAGAGATAACGTTTCCCACGACCTGTGTTATTTCTTCCTACTGTTAGATTCCTTCATGAGAGACAGAAATAAAAGTAGACCTTCGTGGGTTAAGAATGTTTCTTGTTAAAATGGGTGAATAAATTTGAATTGGTGCATTCTTAAAAAGCCCAATCCAGTGTTTTATTATTCCTGCTGATGAATGTGGTACTGAAACATTTGCTAAAGGTTTATGAAGGTAATTTTTTCCAAATCTCAAGGGACAGGGATTGTTCTATGTCCATATGTAATGAAGGTACAAAAACCATGTATTTACATTGGAGATGAGAGATAAAGTCTTATTATGCTGGTGTTTTTTCTGTTAAACTACTACGTACAGTGCAGTTTCATAAGATTAAAAAATTCAGTAGTTTTTTGTTACAAGATAAATTGGTCATTCACTGAAGGTGAATTAGACATACATATGTCTTAATGTACTGTTTTTCAGAATGGTGCTATTAAAAGAATGTTCCAAGTGTAACTTCATTAGTGTGTGTGAAAATTCTTTGCTCAGATTAAATATTTGTGAAAGTTTGAAATATCATTATTTTGTTGCAGTGATACTGCAAATAATGCAAGCTTTTTTTTTTTTCCATTTAGTATTATGGTATTTACATTAACTGCGGTTGTTCTGTAATGTTTGGTGGTTTTTTCTGAATGATTATCTAACTGACTACTTTTACATAAGTTATGAATAGCAGCTAACAAAATTAATTTATCCGTACTGAATTCGGTCATCCGTACATGATGATTTACTCAGTATTGTGAAGGAACCAATCAGCAGAAACATAAAATGCATGCCTGTTAGTTATAGCAAAAGAATCGGATCCTCAGTTGTGGATTAAATCCTGTACTTCTTTCCTTTTAAATGAAATAGTACAGGGCCCAGGAAGAAACTATATATTTTTAAAAAGCATTTCAGTTCATGTAAGACACCCTGTTTTCTGTTTTCCTTTGAATTTGCGGATTAGGATTAATAGGAAAGTGCAAGGAATTACAACTGTACTGAATTAGAATTGTTTATTAATAGCTGTAATACAGTGTGTTAGCTGTAAAATAGCTCATATCCTGAATTATTTCATTCAGTCTATGACTTATTAATATATGCGATGTAATCCTTCAAAAGATGCTTACCTGAAAGAAAAATGTCATGATTCCTCAGAAATAAATTTAATATATAAAAATAACAAAAAAGACTGACTAGTTGCTATTGTGATTAAATCTGTTTACAATCTCTTCTGTGACTCACATTCCAGGAAAAAAAGAAAGATTTTTTTGATTTCTTTTTTACAGGAATCAAGAAAAACCACAGAACCTCTGTATTTATATTTGAATCTACATCAAACGATTTTCATTTGGAACCATTGCCTAGAGAACTTGCAGGGAGGAAAACATTATAACCTATTTTTGAATGCCTTTTGTTTTAAGTTGATTTTCAGAAGACTCTACTTGACCCTCTCTTGCTACTTTCCAGAGAGTAGGGTAGAAATACTATTATTTCTCTCCACTTTGGGATACCACTTTTCTAAAAAGTTTTGGTTTTTTTCATTTGTTGAAAGATACTTTGTTGTGTTCACATTGGGCCATCACATCCCACTACAATTTGCTCTTCAGAATTTTCACACATCAGAATTTTGCACTCTTACCCTGTCTAAGGAATAAAAGGAAGCAAATCATAGATTTGTCAGAAAGAGGGTTAGGTGGGGGTGCTGGGCTGTGGAAGTCAGTTCAGGCAAAGTGAAGCATTAAAGAGCTATACTATTTGTTGTACCTAATCTTAAGGTTTTTAGATCTGTCTGAGTATCTCTCCATAGTGTTCTACTGTCTACTGTGCCTTATAGATAACACGTGCAATGTGAATGTGCGCCTAGCAAACTTACACTGGCTGAAATAATTTTTGTTGCACTGAAGTGGAGTTTTCACTGAGATTTATTTTGGCCTCACACTGATACATCCACCATATTTCAATTCAGGAAATTTTTTGTTGTGGTTTTGTTTTTGTTTTTTTTTTAAGATTATCTGTAGTCATAACTTTTCATCAGTTTCCATTTTTGCACTTTAGTCCAGAGAGTTAGTAAGGTATATTGTGTAACAACAGATTCAAAGCTCCAACACGTTTAGAATTTTCTTACCTGTTGTCTGGTTCTTGGATTGTTGATTATTAAAGGAAATCTTCAATTTCCATTTAAAAACTTCTTGGATAATGTCTTATAGTCTACACAGCTTAGGTGCTTTTTTCCAAATACAATGCTCCATAAGTAGGTCTTCATCATAACTTTTACGGGAAAAGCGGAATAGACTTGATTATTTTTCATAGGACTGTTTCGTCTGATGAACTCATTAGCCTGCATACAGGAGGCTGATCACTCTTTCTTGAACGCTTTTTTAGGTTTACTTGCTGAAGAGTGGGCAATATCCTCTTGACTGGATATTGCCAGGAGGCCTCCAACTTTGACGTCCACATAAGCCTAAGAGAAGGTGGTCTCTACAGTGCTTGGGAATCAACATTCATTGTGTAGATAGCTCAGAATGGTGCCTTAAGTCTCAACGTTCTTCCTTTATTCCTTTAATACTGTCTAACAGAGAGAGGAACACGTTCATAATTCTTACCTGTGGAGACTGGAAATGCTGAATAGGATTCATTCGGCTCACCTCCTTACTATAGCTTTTATTCCTGCTGAGAAGGGGAGGGGCTTATGAAATCATTTTGCTTAGCCGTAGGCATTTATCACGGCATATGTAATCTTTGATTCAGCAATGGTCTGTATTTATAAGAGACCTTTACTACAGTTGAACAAAAATCTACCGACCAAGTAAACAAACCTAAAACATGCTGTTATTTCCTGTTTGCTGAAAATACAAGAGCACTTGAAAGCTCTCAAATGTGTAAGTGCTGAAGTGAAACTGTCACCTTTTATATGTTTTAACCTTCAACTCCCTTTAATAACTTCATTTAAAAGACCAACTGAGGAAGCACTGACCGTATATAAAGTTCATCATGGCCGTTTAGTACCAGAGTCCGAAGTCATCCTATATATGTCTAGAAAATTAATGTACCTAATTCTTCTATGTAATAGCTTCTACTTAGAAGGTATATGGATTATTTTTAAATCTGAAGCACAAAGCTAGTTGCCCTAATTTGAAGACTAGTTCCAGAGGAGTTAAAATAGCTTGCTGTCATTTAAACTAACAGCTTGGAAATCTATTCATACATTTATAAATCCTTTCCTTTGCATTACTGCTTTTTTTTTTTTGAAAATCTGTCAGAATGCTGTCATAAAATAGAAATAGCTAACGTTTCCTTGATCATTGTCAGAAGAGGGAATGAACTGAAACCTTTACTATCCATAACTTCTCACATTTTCTGCTCATGTGTTATGCATTACCTAGATACGCGAGTATGCCTTTGAAAGATCTGTGCTTCTGTAAAAAGGAATTCAGATGACAAGGTGGTGCATTCTTTTCTATAAAATAGATTAATAATACCACTGAGCTCTCTTTACATCATTTTAATAAGCACAGCTTTCAAGGAGATTCCATGGATCCATATGAGGGCTACTAGTACTCTGGGACACATTACCTTGGAAAAAATACAAGTTCTTGATAAGTAATTAAATTGCTTATTAAGTACATGCGGAATGGAAGCTTTCATCCTTTTTTGCTGTATCTATGCTAATGCAATATGGCCTTTCTGGACTCAAGACCTGTTTCAGGGAGTAGCAGTTCACGTACTATCTTATTCTGCTTTGTCTGTTTCCAGTTACTTATTTCTTTCCATACAATTTAGGTAATTTAATAGCTTAAGGTATGTTTCTTTCTGAAAAAGAAAACTGTTTTGCCAAATATAAATTCTGAAGCCAAATAAACAGTTCTTCAAGTTATTTCTCTAGGACTAGTACAAGAGAATTTGCTTTACTGGGTTGTATGGACAGCTGTTGCAACATTTGTGATGATATATGAACTTTTGGAAGTTCAGATATGAAGGTAACTATTTATGGGAGGATTATTCCACATGAATAAACATTTACATTATAATAGTAAAGGACATGCCAAGCTATTCACAAGAGACTTACAGTCTTGAAATTATAAATTTTACATTTCCATGAGAAATAGAGATGCTATGTAATGTAATAGAAGTTGCATTGAAATATGTCAGAGGTCATTAGCTTTTATTTTGAAAGCATTCTAAGTGTGCTCACAAATAGTTATCTCTAGTATCTTGAAAAATAGGAACTAGTGTGTTTTTATACACGGATACAATTCTCAATACAGATCTTACTGAATTTCTGTGAATTCCATAAAACTTAACATGTAATATCATATAGATTTTCTAATCTACCAAGGAAACAGGAGATCCTAAGCTCAATTAAAGTAATCATACTGCAAATGGCAATCACAGCAGCCTTCATTTTTATGGTAATTGTTTACTTATTAGGCAACCTTTTTTTGTAGTTAAAGTGGCAAGCAAAAGCAGTATGTTGTATTTTAAAGATTTCCCTTTCCGCTTCCAGAAGTAGTAAACTAATTTCGTTTATACTGCTGTCTATATTTCCATTTGTTTGGTATGCTCTATCTCCATGGGACTGATATGTCCAGGTGTTGTTTTGTACAAAGAGTTGCTCTCTGGATTTAGTTGTGCACTCTTCTTTGTATGAAGGAGATATATATTTTGCTTCAGAACTGTATTAAAGTTCAGAACTTTTCAGGTTTCCGTATGATAAAAAAGTTTTGGTCCCAATATCTGTATTTTTCAGGATTCTAAGTCAGCCGCAGATTTTTGAAAAGTAAACCGCTGTGTTGTGTGGTTGGGGTCATGCAGAAGGCTATAGTCATGAAAGTATTTTGTCTGCAGCGAGAACAGACATTACTTGTCTCCATTGGCCATGCATCCACATTCTATATTGTATTAATGCAAGTGTCTGCATTGTTTCAAGACTTCCAGGATGGGCTTTGAATGTCGTCATATATGTATATGTAAAATCAAATTTCTGAAACTGCCCTGAAGTTTAAAGGCTGAAAATTGTAGTCCCATGGAGAATGTTGTAAAATACATCTGGTAGCTGGCCCATTAAGGCAACTTGAAATACGCCTACACAGTCTTCATGTCTAACCTAGAAATCTGATTGTCAGAGTCAAACTAGAATTAAATGCCTGCAAGTCTTCCTAATCTTGCTGAACAAGTTGACTGCCATTCTACTGTAGGTGTTCTAAAAATAGAGGTGATTTTCTCTAACGAGCTCTCTTTAGAAAGCCCCTCGCTGATTCTTGACTGAAGCAAATAAAGTTTCAGTCTTTTAATTGACGGTACTAGGCTTTGATTTGTGGCATATGTCTGATAAAATATTTGCATATGTTTGTCTTCTATTGTGTCATTCTTTCAAATGAAAGTGAAATAACAGATTGGTAGTCTGTGCAGTCAGTCAGGTGAAGAGTCATGGAGATCATTTAACTAATAAAATCCATTTATTGTTTCACCCTTGAGTTACTGGGAAAAAATAATTTCTGTAAGTGCCCTGATAGTTAAAGCTGATGTCTGAAAATACCGAGGCCACAAGAAAAGTTAGTTACACATCATTAAGTATAACCATGATGTGAATTTCACCACTCCTTCCACAGGTGTTTTCCATTAGAATATGTCTGCTCCATTCAGACCTATTTTAAGTAAATTCACAAGGAAATGCCTCTTTACATGTTTATCCTGGAAAGGCAGATAGGTGTTTTATTTTATAAAGCAGTCTAGAAGTTTTCTATTCTATTCTTCAAATGAAAAAATATTTTTCATAACATAGTATTGCAATTTGGTAATGTGTTTCTAGCTGCCATTAGAGACATTTATATTTAAAACATAATAAAATTCGTGTAACAGATGACTGTTTCTTAGAAATGCTTGTGAAAGTAGTATTTGCCTGCATACACGTTTGTGTAAAAATTTTATATTCATTATAAACACTTTTATTAATATAAAACTCTACTGTTATACTTTTCTTTTGGTGATCTTGTAGAATATTATTAGGTACTGATACTATACTTTAAGGTTACAATATATCATCTCTTAAATAACATGTTAAAAAGTGTACTGATTTGCTTGCAATTATCTCATGACAAATACCCTACATCAGTAATTTCCAGTAACAGGTTTTAGTTTTGGAAAGCAGCTTAGCTCTTACAGGTAAAACCCACATCTTTCAAATGCTTTACTTGGTTTAGGGAAAACCAGATAAATGGGT
Organism: Larus michahellis; assembly: GCF_964199755.1. Classification (NCBI taxonomy): domain Eukaryota; kingdom Metazoa; phylum Chordata; class Aves; order Charadriiformes; family Laridae; genus Larus; species Larus michahellis. Next base: position 85,452,500 of record NC_133896.1, on the reverse strand, counting down.
TATGATTAAGAACAGCGGTGGATTATGCATCTACATATAGACTATTGGTCACTTTATTTCAATGTTCATTTTCTCCCTGAAAAAATGTTTTGGATTACAAGAAAATTAGAAGAAAGCAGCATTCTCTTTTGTTGTTGTTTCCTGGCTTTCAAAGTTCATAGTGTCACAAACGGTTGAAAACAATGCATTTGCCTTCTGCCCTCTATACATATAACTCAGAAGTAATATAATTTAAATTCTGCAGCTGTTTAAATGAAGTGTTTAAAGTGTGGTGTTACTTAGACCATCTTTATAAATTTTATAATTGTTGCTTTTATATGGTGATTTCTTTTTTTTTTTTAACTTATTTCCTAATACTTTTCAGAATCAGGGGAAATATTAGATAGTCATTTCTAAACATTTCTTATTACTGTAAATTTTTTTTCATGTCATGAAATCAATTAAAGGAGTCCTTTAGATGTCATTTAACTGAATCTACATTTTAAGTCATTTTGTAAACAACTGACAAAAAGTGTCCTGGATGAGTTCTTTTTGTCTGTTTTATTAGCGGACAGGGTTTACAATAATATGGATGTTTTCTCTCAATAGCATCAGCGACTTCTCAACATTTTGGAAGAAGAGAAGGAAGTGTTATCAGAAAAAATAGAAGAAGCTTTGATGCAGCAGTCAAAAAAACACAAGGTATTGTTTTTATTTATTAAAAAGAAAAAAAAGGGGGGATCTGATCTTCACTGTGGAGTTCATTGGGAATGATCCTGTCACAATCATTGACAGGAAGAGGAAGCTTTCTAAAGCACTTTGACTGTTTTAGCCACTCCTTGATTGTGTATTGCGGTTTCATTTTCCATTTACAGGAAGTGCTTGACAAATGTTTGGATGAAGAAAGACAAAGAAGTAAGGAGGCTGTGGCAGCTGCTGCAAAGGTATCTCTTGTTAAGTAGTAGACATGCAATGTGGATTCTGTGTGTGTCATTGCAAATGCCGAGTTCACCAGCTCGTTCTTATTTCATAACTAAATTGGTCAATCTATGTTCTCATCTTTGTTTAAAAGAAGCTAGTTCAGGAACATATCTGCTATATCCTATGCCTTGATACAGATAGTGTATGTAACCTATTTATATCTAAGATAACCTCTGAATTAGTTTATAAAAACAATATTGCAGTTCAGTTGTTGGTGTTACCTAAATATCTGGTTTTGTGGTTTTTCAGTTAACAACATCAGTACATCTTGATTTGAAGAGATAGGTAGCAGGGTCAACTAATGATCTTAATAAGACAGCATTGTGTCTTATTTGACTTTTGTTAAATATGGTTATTTTCAATGAGGACAGAACTATTTTATAAGTCATATAAAAATTTGGGTATTTTAACAGGTTTTCAATTATTTTATGTAAGTTGATATTTGACTAAAAGTGAGTATTTACTTTTTTAAAGATGATTTCTTCAGTCTGTTTCGTTATTTAGTGCATTGGGGTTAGAACAGTAATTTTGTAAATGTTAAGCTATCTTTCATTTCTAATACTGATGTAGAATCCAGTACAAAATTTCAGTTGCGTGTAATGATCTGGGAAAACTAGTGATGTATGTTACTTTGCACAGTTGGTTAGGCTATATTATCATTTCCTGTATATCTTCATATGTAGTATGTGCACACTGGCTGAGCATGTCTCTGAATATCGTTCAGTTACACAAGAAATATCAGTTATGTGGTTGATATCTAGGGGAAAATGTGTATATAGTAAAATAATTTAATAAGGCACTTTTTTAACTTATATTTTTATTATCTTTTATAAATGTCTAAATAAAAAAACAAGTCCCAATGAATTGCAAGAAACAGCTTTATTTATAAGTGTAGGTATTTGAGGAAGCCAGTATTTTTTGCCATTTGTAACTTCAGTTTGACCAGTTCCATAATCACCACCAAAGGGCATTGGGATGACTGGTAAGCTTATTGAAACTCGGGGGGCAGGTTGGGGCAGGTTGTCAGGCCATGTTTGTTTATTTTGAATTTCAGCCTGCCATTATTTATTCGTAGATATTATGCAATGATTGTCTTGCTGCTAAATATATTTATGTGGCTCAGCATGTGTAAAGCTGTCCTTGTTACTTCAAATTCAGTGTGTGTCTTCTGATGATTTCATGTAATGGTTGAATATAGACATTGGGGAGAAAAAAAGATTAAACAGAACTTCTCATAGAATGCATCGCTAAGGAGCTTTGGGAGGGAAGACGCAGTTGTTTTAAGTATGTGTTGGCTACCTTTCCACAGAAAGCGCTCAGACTGGGTTTGGATTTAGATATCTGTAGATAAGAGCAGGAATATCTCATGTATGGGAATACCAATCAGTGTAGGGAGGCCCATGATCTACCTAGTCTTACATGGCTCCTGCTGCATGTTTGTTGTGTTGGCATTAAGCAAACTAGTTGTGATAAATTCCCGCCTACTTAAAACACAATATATGGTTCTTGCTTTTAACTTCCTTTTTCTTTCTGTAACTACAAAGTCATTGCTCAGTGGCAATACCTGCTTAGTTGCACCAAAAAATAAATTTAAGCTCATAGTTCAGAAGTGAAAATATTCATATCCCATGTTTTGTCAGCTCGTAGATCTCATTAGAAGAAGCAATATGTGTGAGTTAGGCACTCATATTGGGTATTTTGGTCATTTGTTTGTGCTTGATTTGTTTCAAAGGTTGAGAGAGAAGTAGTGCGGGAGGCTGTACTGAAAGCAGTAGAGGAGGAGAGGAGAAATATGGAGAAGATCCATGCAGAAGAAAGAAAAATGTGGGAAGCAGAACGTGACAGACATAAAGAGAAGATTGCCCAGGCTGTTTGGGAAGCAATGGAAGATCAAAGAAAGCATAATCAAGTGAGTATATTTTACCCTTCCGCGGACCTGCTTTATGTATTTTATTTTTTTCTTTTGAACGTCTTCTTAATGTTGTAGTAGATTTTCTTATGACATCTAGCATTTATCACTGTGCCTAATGGATACTTGCAATGCACAGCTATCTTGTTAGTTTATCTTCATCTAGATTATGTGTATGGAGAGAAGTTGGTACATTCAGAACAAAATTCCTGTGACCTTTTCAGGTACGTATATTGAAACGAGATGAATCATGCCCTTTAAGTGCCTGTTTTTGTCCACTGACTTCAAAAGGAGTCCAAGATGACTAGCTCGGCTGCTGGCATTTATGTTGTAGACAGTGTAGGTGACTTTTTTTTTATACCTATGGAAGAGAAAAGGTGTTATATTTGTTCCTTCTTATGCTGGAATTCCATTGTCTTTCTTAGCAGAAAGATATTTTTCTAAGACAAAAAGTAGAATTGTTAAAAAAATAGAGGGTTGTGAAAATTGGAAACCTAAACCTGTAATGAACCAGAGTTACTTTTTAGAGAGGTGCTTCTGTAAGGATAATTGTACGTCTCTTAAGACAAGTTGAGAGGGTCATTCTCAACATTGCATTTAACAATTGTAGGAATTACAAATTAAATATGTTATAATAGCAGTTAAATTACTCTTCCAAAAGTTGAATTTTGTAGTCTCTGGTGCTGGAAGTATTTTTGGGGAACTTTGTAAGTTCACTAATTTCTTGGTGGCATACTTGGAATTTGATATTACTGTATTTTTTTATGTCCTGAGTAGCAAAAAGAAAAAAAAAAAGCAACAACAACAAAAAACCTTTAGAATTTGAAGTAAAATAGCGTATCACGGAAGTTTAGAAATCAATTCTTTGGAAACAAACCCCGTTTCCCTTTCAGATACACAGAAAGTTGGTTTTTTGATGCTAAGCCATTATTATTCACTGTGTTGCTTACATTTCTAGTGTAAATAGAATGATTTTACTTTGTATATAGGTTGTTTACTTCTTTTGAATGTAAAGGTATCAAGTGTCATGTCAAGTCAGTTTTCAATTTTACTGTACCAATAAGCCTCCAGGCATTCATAGAATCATAGGGTTGGAAGGGACCTCTGGAGATCATCTAGTCCAACCCCCCTGCCAGAGCAGGGTCACCTAGAGCAGGTTACACAGGAACATGTCCAGGCGGGTTTTGAATCCACCTCTCTGGGCAGCCTGTTCCAGTGCTCTGCCACCCTCAGGGTAAAGAAGTTCCTCCTCATGTTTAGGCGGAACTTCCTATGTTCAAGTTTGTGCCCATTGCCTCTTGTCCTGTCCCCGGGCACCACTGAAAAGAGCCTGGCCCCATCCTCCTGACACCCACCCTTTAAGTATTTATAAGTGTTGATAAGGTCACCCCTCAGACGTCTTTTTTCCAGACTGAAAGCTCTTCTTTACAACAAAAAGATAAGTAGCTGACTTCAAAGCTAAATTCAAGCTGAGTATAATTTCAGAGAATCCTAGAATCATCTAGGTTGAAAAGGACCTTTAAGATCATCGAGTCCAACTATTAATCTAAAACTGCCAAGTCCACCACTAAACCATATCCCTGAGCACCACCACGTCTACCCATCTTTTAAATACCTCCAGGGATGGTGATGCAACCACTTCTCTGGGCAGCCTGTTTCAAAGCTTGAAAACCCTTTCTGTGAAGAAACTTCTCCTAATATCCATCCTCAAAAGAATTTCTGCTAAATGGCTGTAAGTTAAGAAAAGAGAAGATGCACATCAATGTAAAAAATTGGAAAGTAAAACTTGACAAGCCATTAGGCAAAAGGACAAAAGTTGATAAACTAAATGGGAAAGACATATTTTAAAAACTGCAACATCATTGTGTATCTGTAAAATGTTTCAACGACAAAAATGAGGAAAAATAAATTTCCATGTCATAATGGTACGATTTTGTTGGCTTCTCCTTTGCCTTATAGACCAGAAATTATTTTAGGAGTTTTGATTCTTTGTTTTAAAGAAGGAATTTACTGTCCACTAATTTTGTTTATAAAATAAAAGATGTTATTTTTTTCACAAGACTTTAAACACATGCACTAGAAGAACCTTGTAGAACTTGGTTATATAAGAGAAAGCAATTGTAAAAAACCTTAAAGTATGCTAGTTAATGTTTCTTCAGTCAGACAATTTTCACATAAAAGCAGTAAAGCTTTGAAGATCACAGTTCTGCTGGATCAGGTGGTGAGACTTCCCTTCATCTTCTAAATAAGTTGTTTAAAAGGAGAAAGGATGAATGTTTACTGTGCAGGAATGACACAGGTATTTTTTTAGACTTTTGTTGTTGTGGAGTGGCCAGGAAGGAGAGCCATAGTGCATGCAAATCTGGAAGCTTTACGCAGATTGCTTCTACTTGTTAGATATTCATGCTTGATAAAACTTTTTCCTAACAAATTGTTTGTCCTCAGTCAGATAGATGTTGAGCTTGCAAATAAGGAGATGCTACTTCCATAGAAGATTTATTTTATTAATTTAACATTTTCAGAGAAAAATCTGGGAACTTGGGGACAGTTTAATAAATACCTCATGATTAATATAAAATATTTTGTTACCAAATATGAAACAGCAGAGTAAAGAAGAACTTACAGTGAAAGTACGAACTAAGACATACTGAATTAATGTTTCGACTTTATGGAGCAATCTTGACGTACCACCTTCTCCTTTTTTTAAAATAAATTAGAAGATTAAAGTAACATGAGTATTTCATTTGTTTTCATGAAAGCTTTGACTGTTCCAGTGTCTTGGGGTCTTTACTTAGAGACATGGAATTTTTAATTAAGTTGAAGATATTATTCATTGAAGCCTTATAACACTGAAGGGGTAAGTGAGACGTATTACATCACCAAGGAAGTGTTTTTTTCTAGAGCACTGTCTCAAGGGGCTGTAAGGTATTAGAAGTTCAAAAGCCTTTTCTTTTGGTTGAGACTGGCAGCGTCTTCAGGTTTTATACATGTGTTATCCAGGTGCTTAGTGCTTTTATGAAAGAGATTTTTTTTTTTTTTTATTGAGAAGAGGATTCTTAGTTTTGGAGAGGGTGGGCTTGCATTTTAAATCAGGGAGAATAAGCTCTTCTTGAGTAGTCTTTCGATTAAAGACTGTTCATTTGCACAGTAACCTCATGATCCTTTTACAACACATTGAAAAGTCATTATAGACGAGGAGCCTCATTATTGAGCAGGCTAGATGTAGCTTGGCATGTCTCCAGTATTTATTTTTTTCCTCTTTTTGATACATTGTATGGCATTTTTTACAGTGGCAACTTCCCTGAAAGTAGAGCTTAATATGACTGGTAGTTGTCAGTGTTAAGAGTGCTTGGTGAAATTCTTCCACTAGGATGTTTTTTCTAGAATGCCTGTTTAAATAACAAAGTGGTTGCCTTCTAGGTAAGGAGAAAGATAACAGGTAATTTGATTGAAGCAGAAGCCTTTTCCCCAGAATTCAAAATTGCAATGAAGCTCCTGGGGTACAACGATAAACTTCAGTGAAAAAACAGTGGACTGTGCTCTCCTTTGTCATCTTCTTTCCGCCTATTTTTACTCTTTGAAAAAAATAAAATCCAAAAATTCTTTGAGGATATAGGATGATGAGACCCATACAATTTTGGATAAAATAGAGGAATGATATATTGCATTTATAAATAGTGGGCAATGCAGAGTAGCTAGAGCAGTAGCCACCATAGCTATAATGCTGTTGTGCACAGAGCTCTCTGCATGGTAGTTGTTATCAATTGACAAAGCTAAATACTCAGTTACATAAATGAGGTGAAATCACATGGGGGAGGAGGTGGGGAGGCGTTAGGGGTGTAGGAAGAGGAGAAAAGTAGCAAAAGAAGCTAAAGAGAATTTATGCACCACAATTTCTGTTTTAAAGAAAATTCATTAAAAGTAAAATGAAAGCTGTCAGCTGCGGGGTGAACCCTGGAAAATTTAGGTCCATGTCATAGCTTGAAATTAATAACTCTTCTAAGGCACTCAGAGTAAAGAATAACCTTTGTCATTTCCTGGAGGCTTAAATTTAAAATACTGTGTATAATCTACTGTAGTTTACCTGAATTCTCAAAGGAAAAAGAGCCTGAGTTCATCGTTGCCATTATCCACACAGCAGATATGTTAGAGGCTCCAATGTTCTGAAGGCTGCAAATAATAAGAAAAAAACCTAGCTTTTAATTTATTAAAAGAACAAACATAAACTCTGCTTCCTCTTGGACATGAGCAAAAGCATTAAGGCAAAATGATCTTACTGATGGGAAAGTATTTCAGGAAAACTGAAGCTGCAGTGTTTCATTCCGCCAAGCCATAACTGATCTATACAAAGAAAAAATATTTTTGTAAGACAAGTTAACTAAAAGGCTTATGTAAAAAAAAAAAAAAAAAAAAAAAAAAAAAAAAAAAAAGAGAGAGAGAGAGAACTTCCCAATAGTCTTTGTTGAGTAAATCTCTAGGCGTTCAAGACAAATGAACATGTTGACACTCCTGAGGGTTCATATTGTGGTGTTCTTTGCAGAACAATAAATATGTAGTTTCTTATCTTGGAATGTATTAATGTAATTTTACTGGCAAACATCTAAATAGTTGAAAAAAAATATGATTCTTTTATACTGTATGGGCTTTAAAGTATCTTTAATGTTCTTCCATAAGTTTATGAATACCAGTATATGCCATTGCTTAGAAGGTAAAAACAAAATGTCTAGAACATGTGGTGCTTAATCCCAAAAATGAATGGCTACTTAACTGCTATATTAATAAAAATTTTTTGGTATTCATGCTCATCTGCTTGAGCGAGTGCTTCTGTTGATAGTTTTGGCAAGCCTGAATCCCAGTCATATGTAAGTGAACAAAAGATATGTAAGTTAAAGCATGAAGGCGTTGGCTGTACACTGGCTTTTTTTTCTTTCCTACTATTGCTTAACTTAACTGTTAATTTTTTGTTGAAAATTAATATTTTTTCTAAATATTTTTTTCTCACTGGTCTGTATTTGAGAAGGCTGGAAGAACTAATAAATAAAAAAGTTTATCTAAAAAGTTATTTCCCACTCTAGCTTTCAGTCAGTTTTATTAGCTGTAGAATGGCCATTTCTTACCCCTTTAATCTGTAAAAAACACATCTTTTTTTTTTCTCATGTGTCAAATCAGTAAGTGTATAATGAGTATTTTGGATGATAGTATGAGGAAAAAAGAAAATATATGGGAATTATACATTTGTCTTATCTTTTTATTGTCCAATAAGGCTACTTTTGCAGATAGATTCCCCGACATGTCTTTTTAAGTGTCAAAACTATGGGATTTTGTTTATTGGCACCACAGTTTCCTTACCTTAAAAAAATAGGGAAGAGTGCAAGTACATGCCTTTTTCCTGATTTTGAAATCTGTGAATTAATTTCATATTGTGAATCCACTTATGTGTCTTTCTCTTCTTCGTTTGTTGTACACAGTATTTTTCAGGGTTGTTCTTGCAGAACTTCCCTCAGTTGATCTGTAATTTCTTTCTATCCTGTCTGTTCATCTCTTTCATACATGCACTTTCTCCTGAACTGCTTATTTGTAAACATTCATTCAACTGTTGTTCCCGTGATGATGATGCAAAAATGTGTTTCTTCTTTTACCACTTTAAGTGATGTGGTACACGGTATTCCCTAAAATTTTATTATGAAATCATCATCCTGTTTTTAAGACAGAGTTGGTTTCCAGTGATCTGTGCCTCCTGTAACTTGCAGAACTTGCAGCTTGTTTCTGTGTGATATAACAGGTGATCTGGTAATTTGGGCAAGGCAGGAGACAGGCTAATTTGGGAACCCCCATTTTGTGGAGAGGCAGGATACCACTAGGTAGCTGCTTGGCAGTAGTTTTCTGTGATACTCCATGATATGCTGCTTTAGCAGGATCGGGAACTATTGCCTCCCTGGGTTTAGATAGTTGTTTTATGCTTTCTGTGCAAGGTTGCCTCTTGGCTCATATCAAATTTGGAAGCCTAACTCGCTTTTTCCACCATGCCTATTGTGAGTGCTATTTCTGTCTACACTAAAAACACTGATAGATATCTTTGATATCACTTTATGAATGCATATAGTTCAATAGGCCTCTTAATCTTTCCTTTCTTCTTTCCCACTCTCCAAATACTTTCTGGTGCCTTCAGGACCAAACGTGCTGCTTGTTACTCTGGACTGTATCGTGTTTTTGTTTCAGATCTAATTGTAAATATAATTGTTTACAGGTTGCTGGTCTAGTGGAAGGGCAGGGGGGTTGGAACTAGATGATCTTTAAGTTCTTTTCCAACTCTAACCATTCCATGATTCTATTATTTAGGCATCATAGGTACAATCTCCATCTAAGCTCTCACTTTTCCTGTATTTTTATTAATGCATCTTTTTTTTCCTGTCCTAATAGTTACAGTTTCTTCTTTCAGAATACTGCCATAGTGATCATTTTCCAGCCCTTTACCCTCTATTTATAGTATTTGTTGTTAGATCAACTTTTACCTATAAAACGTTCGTGATATTGGCATTGCTTTCCCTTCTTTTATCATATTTTTGTACTTGGGAGGACTTCCACATGACATATAATATTAATTTCATTTCCTTAAATACATCCTCAAAACTTCTCATCTATGATAGACAAAGCATTGAGTGTGTTGCCAGTTAAGGGAATACAAAATAGTATCAGTTTGTCAGTCTTTCTTTCTCCATTTCTTTTTTGTTTCAACTTATACATAGGTTACCGAATCCTAAAGGGAAGGCAGGGTTTGAAATACTTCATATATTCTGGGTTTCTGAAGTTCCCAGCAAAATGGCATATTTGGTATTGGAATTCCAGGAAAAATTTTGTTAGACTTTGTAGAATTTTGATTGGGTGGGAGAGTGTTAATCTTTGGAAGAAAAAAAGATATTTTTTCAGCAACAGGCTTGGACTATCATAACGTTGTTGTTCATGTTCAACATCTTGTGGATTCATACAAGAAGCTGTTGGGGTTTTTTTTCGCAGTGTCATGATTCCTACCCAAATAGGCTATTGATAATATAGTATCATGTAATGTCCTGGAGAAGAACTTGCTCTTCAAAGGATGTCTCCAATTTCTGTTGTCTTTACTATATTGTTCAACTTTCAGCGGGAGTGTTTGCTTACATTTCTCTCAAGATGATATCCAACCAATATTTTCAGTTTCACTTTCTTCTTGCTTTTCCACCTTCTTGCAGAAATATTAGTATGTCCAGTGTTTATGGAGACCATGGTGATTCTGTAAGGATACAGAAAAGCATTTTTCATGGGGGAAAAGAAAAGTTTTATAATCTTGATTGTGTGAGGAAGCACACAACTTAGTAGCACTGCGTGGAAAGAGATTCCTGCCATTAGATCAGGTTTTTTTTAATATGCTTGCAAAGTCTGGAAGACAACTATGCCACTGCATGCAGACTTTAACCATGTCTGACTTCAGATGTAGTTTGTAGTAGTTTATAACCACAGACGTTATAATTTGAGGGTTACTATTTTCTGAGAAACCACTAACATTGCAGTCTGTGGTTGCATTTCCTAGATAAAATTTAGTACTGCCACCTGATCCTTGTGTGGAAACAAAAGAATTTTCCTATAAAATTGCAAACCATCATATGGCTGTGTTTTGTGTGTTGTTTTTTTTTTTAAATACTGGCTGGAGTTCTCTGGTATATACAGTACACTTTTTTCTTTCTGTCTTCCAGCAGATATATATATTACGATTACGTGATTGTGATTCCTAATATATGGTTGAATATAATTTGCCAATTGAGTACATTAATGACTTCATTTTATTTTTTTTTATTTAGTATTCAAATCTTATAACTGGTGTCAAGCACGCATATTTAGAGTCCTGTAAAAGAAGCTAACTCGGTGACTGTAATGTAGTGCTCCAGCCTCTGATCAGATGTTTAGAAAAAAAAGAGGGAGAAGGGGGGGAAGAGTTGCACCTCAAGTGCAATTTGTGGAGAGCTCTTCGTCAGCTTCTTACAGGAACCTGGGTTTTCCCATTTTCTTGAATCTGTTACAGTAACGCTAAGAGCTTCAAATAGTGCTGTACCCTTTTTAGTTAAAGATGAAATAAGGGCCTATTTTTACCTTTGCAACCAAAATTTAAATTAGGATAAAATCTAAAGGTAGATATAGCGTAACGGGAAAGAGAAGAGAAAGAGATGAAGGAAAAGTACATGATGCACATGCAGCGAAGACTTTGTTAAATAGTAGTAATAGGTAATATCAGAATTTAAATAATCTTCATATCAGTTCATAATTTCCTGTAATGACTGACAAAAATAGAGCGAAGACAGCCAGTGACTTTGAGAACTTAGAGGAGAGCACTTTGTGAAAGGTCATATAGAAGGAGGAGTGAAGAATATTTCACAGAAGGAAAAACTGATATCACTGATTAATTTGAAGGACGGGGGAAAAATACATGACTGAGTTGGCTAGGGGGCTGGGTGTCATATGATGTTTGCTCTTTGAAGCCTTCTGAAAACTGGATGGAAAGGATAGAAGAATTTTCTTCCCAGTTCATTGATAATACCACAGCAAAGCTGTCTTCTGATAGTCTTGAGTGGTCTGTCATTGTTACACAGAATTCTATGTTTGGCCATTGTGAGCTCCAAGTAAGGGACAGTGCAAACTAAATCAGCCGCTTCAGTAATATTGTTAGTGGTTGTAATGTCTGTTTTTTAAGACATAAGCCTGGGAAGAACACTGTGTGTTTTCTTGTACTGTTTCATGTCTCCTGAATTTAGCAAGCAGGATAATGTTTAAACTCAGTTGAGAAACAGGCATTCAAATCACAGACAAATAGAACCATATGATTCCTCTTAGAGTATGGTTGATGAAGTTTAATTGCCAAAAATAAAAAGTGTTCTGGACTATTACCAGGAGTCTGGTAAATACAAATGTTGGGATTAAGAGCACTAAAGTACATGTCTACAATCATATGAGGTTGTCCAGTCTGATGGCTACATGATCGTCTTTTGAATTACCGTTGTCATAGCAGACTGTGACTGTTGAGGTCATTTTCAGATGATAAATGAAGTCAATTTGTAACTGAAAGAGTGAGATTTCCATTTTGGTTTCGTTATGTACCCTATATTAATTTTGTGTTATGAAGTGATAAATGTTTATTTATTTGGAAGATACATCAGTACTTCTTTTGGTTAACTAGAACACGGTAGGTGAATCATAGAATTGTTTAGGTTTGAAAAGTCTTTTAAGATCACAGAGTCCAACTGTTAACCTAGCACTGACAAGTCCACTACTAAACCATGTCCTTAAGTGCCACATCTACACACCTTTTAAATACCTCCAGGGATGGTGACTCGGTCACTTCCCTGGGCAGACTGTTGCAATGCTTGATAACCATTTACGTAAAGAAATTTTTCCTAATATCCAATCTAAACCTCCTTTGGCGCAACTTGAGGACATTTCCTCTCATCTTGTCACTTGTTACTTGAAAAAGAGGCTGACACCCACCTCTCTACAGCCTCCTTTCAGGTAGTTGGAGAGAGCAATGAGGTCTCCCCTCAGCCTCCTTTTCTCCAGACTAAACAAACCCAGTTTCCCTCAGCTGCTCCTCGTAAGACTTGTGCTCTAGACCCCTCACCAGCTTCGTTGCCCTTCTCTGGACCCACTCCAGCACCTCAATGTCTTTGGGGGGGGCTCCCCTCAATGTAGTGAGGGGGCCAAAACTGAACACGTTATTTGAGGTGGGGCCTCACCAATGCTTGGGGGGTCTTCCCTAGTCCTGCTGGCCACACTGTTTCTGATACAGGCCAGGATGCTGTTGGCCTTCTTGGCCACCTGGGCACACTGCCAGCTCATAATTCAGCTGGCTGTCAACCAACACCCCCAGGTCCTTTTCTGCCAGGCAGCTCTCCAGCCGTTCTTCCCCAGGCCTGTAGCACTGCATGGGGTTGTTGTGACCCAAGTGCAGGATCCAACACTTGGCCTCGTTGAACCTCATACCGTTGTCCTCAGCCAATTGATCCATCCTGTCCAGGTCCCTCTGTAGAGCCTTTCTACCCTCAAGCAGATCAACACTGATAAAAGTCTGCATTTAGAGGGAAATTGAGACTCTACTTTTCCAAACCCTTCCTCAGAACATCTGCAACATGACCTCAGTGGCTGTCTGTTTTGCTTACCTGTTTGTTTTACTATGCACTGGATCTTCAGTTCAGCTATCTCTGTGGTGCATGGCTGTGGTGCTGTAACAGGGGAGGTGAGTTTTGGCCCACAGAAAAAAATATTTTAACAACATTATTTACAATTTCTGAGTATTGCTATAGTTATCAGGGTTTTTTTCTCCAATTTTCACACATGTATTTTTGAAGGACTGTGGAGCTTTTTGCCAAAAAAACCCTCAACTCTTTTTTTTTTTATCTGAAGAACTAGTATTTCTGAATAGCTATAAAGAATAAATATATGCTATATTTTTATTCTTTATAAAGAAAAACAGATTTCATCCTTTGAAATTCTGATTACCGTTTACCATTTATGCGAAATATGAATGCACTAAGTATGCTTGGTGATATTGTTAATAGATGTGTGTCACAAATCCCTGCTTCATTCTGCAGGCGCATCACTAGTGTATCTGCCACTTCCACTTCTGAATGTCTAGCACAAAAGCATAAGAATTGCAAAGTCCATTACCTGATTTCTGAGACACACTCTGTCTCCCTCTCACCCCTGCAAATCATTTAACATTGTGTGATTATTTTTACTGGATGTTTTGTAGTTTTCTGAAAATGTTACATTGTTCTATGGTTTGTTTTCAGTAATCTTAGGTTTGTGACTTCATTTTCCTGAATTTTGGAAACAAACCACTTGGCTAAATAACGTTATTACTTATTGCACGAGTGGCTTTGGGATGCTGGGACTTAAGTTTTAGGACATGCTGGCACTTAAGTTTTAGGAGTCAGTACTGGGACCAGTGCTGTTTAACATCTTTGTCGGTGACATGGACAGTGAGATTGAGTGCACCCTCAGCAAGTTTGCAGATGACACCAAGCTGTGCGGCATGGTCGGCACGCTGGAGGGAAGGGATGCCATCCAGACAGACCTGGACAGGCTTGAGAAGTGGGCCTGTGCAAACCTCATGAAGTTCAACCAGGCCAAGTGCAAGGTCCTACACCTGGGTCACAGCAATCCCAAGCACAAATACAGGCTGGGCGGAGAATGGCTTGAGAGCAGCCCTGAGGAAAAGGACTTGTGGGTATTGGTGGATGAGAAGCTCAACATGAGTCGGCAACGTGCGCTCGCAGTGCAGAAAGCCAACAACATCCTGGGCTGCATCAAAAGAAGTGTGTGCAACAGCTCAAAGGAGGTGATTCTGCCCCTCTACTCTGCTGTCATGAGACCTACTTGGAGTCCTGCATCCAGCTCTGGAGTCCCCCACGTAAGAAGGACACGGACCTGTTGGAATGGGTCCAGAGGAGGGCCACAAAGATGATCAGAGGGCTGGAGCACCTCTCCTATGAAGACAGGCTGAGAGAGTTGGGGTTGTTCAGCCTGGAGAAGAGAAGGCTCTGGGGAGACCTCATAGCAGCCTTCCAGTACCTAAAGGGGGCCTACAGGAAAGATGGGGAGGGACTCTTCATCAGGGAGTGGAGCGACAGGATGAGGGGTAATGGTTTTAAACTGAAGGAGGGGAGATTTAGATTAGATATTAGGAAGAGATTTTTTACTGTGAGGGCGGTGAGACACTGTTGCCCAGAGAAGGGTGCTCCATCCCTGGAAGTGTTCAAGGCCAGGCTGGATGGGGCTTTGAGCAGCCTGGTCTAGTGGGAGGTGTCCCTGCCCACGGCAGGGGGATGGAACTAGGTGATCTTTAAGGTCTCTTCTACCCCAGATCACTCTATGATTCTATGACATTAACTTTGGTACAGGAAGTTGTTTCCTGAGCAGATAACTTACACAGATAAGTTGTATTGGCGGTGATAGAGGTGTTTTGAGAAGTGGTTTCTAGCTTTCTCTACTGTGATGCATTTCTAGTACTGAATCAGATTTGATATCGGGCAATTCTAATTTGGGCAGTGGGTGAGTGTCCATTGTTACTTTTTACTGCTGTGTACAGAATTACCCTGGCATTTCCCAAGGTTTGGAAACAAATTTATTGTCATAAGGACTCTGGTTATTGTGATGTTGGAAAAGTCCTCATGTAAGTTCTGAACATCATGCAATATGGAGAAAAGGAGGCTGAGGGGCGACCTCATTGCTCTCTACAAGCTTCCTGAGGAGGGGAAGTGGAGACAGATGTGCTGATCTCTTCTCCCTGGGATCCAGTATCAGGACATGTGGGAATGGTTCAAAGCTGCTTCAGGGGAGGTTCAGACTGGACATTGGGAAGCATTTCTTTACCAAGAGGATGGTCAAACACTGGAACAGGCTTCCTAGAGAGGTGGTCGATGCCCCAAGCCTGTCAGTGTTTCACAGGCATTTGGACAATGCCCTTAACAACGTGCTTTAACTTTTGGTGAGCCCAACTGCTCAGGCAGTTGGACCATGTGATTGTTGTAGGCCCCTTCCAACTGGAACTACTCTACTCTACTTATAGCAACTAGTACATCCCTGGTTCTGTTGGAATATAATACCTCTATTTCTTCCTTTTCTTCTGCTCTCAGGGAACATTATGTATTTATTACTACAGATTTGAGGTGATTATTTCACTCTTCTTTAGACCCTTTAGTGATTAAAGTACTGAATTTATAAATGTTTGTAAAGGTATTGCATACATTTAGGATAACTATAATTGCGAAAGGAGCGTCGTCATGATAAAATTTTATTAAGAAAGGAAGGGATGACCTGTATTACATTTGTGAACTACTTTTAACAAGTTACATGTTTTCCTTTTTTTAAAAGGAAATTGTCAAGGAAGCATTAATGGAGGAGCAAAAACGAAATGAAAAGGCAATTGAAGAAGCAGTGAAAAGGACAAGAGAGGAACTGATGGAATATATTAAAGAGCAGAAAAGGGTGAGTTACCAGTGGTTAATGGGTTTCAGGACACGCAGTGAGAAATTGGTGAAGCTTATTAGTGCTGAAACCTGTCTTAAAATGCGCAAGAAAACAGAAAGAAAGGAGATATGTCTTCAGATTTGTCAGCGCTTTTTTCAAACAATTTGTTACTATGATATACTTCGTGTATATTTATAGAATTTTAAGTTTATCACAAGCCTAAAAGCAGAAAAGAATACATTAGTTGAAACTTATAGTATTTCTTATTACAGTAACTTAAAGATGGGGCATAAATGGAGTCTGTCAAATTCAAATTGTGATCTGAGTTCAGTTCATGGAAAGCATTTCATTATCAATAACAGATGCTATTTTATGCTTATAAATTAACTTTATTGTGAAGTTAGCATGCACGCAAAGGTTATTAACTTCTCCTCTCGACCCGTATTATATGACAGCCTGAAAATGTATTGGTATTCTATTGAGCATGATTTTATAGGCAGTGCACTGGTCTTGTTATGAAGTGTCAGAATGTTCTGAAACTTGGTTTCAGGCGTTCTGTTAATGCTATATACTTGCAGTTTAATGCTGTATATAAACAGTAAAACGTAACTTAAAAGACAGTTTAGTTTGCTTGCGGTACGAGGAAAAAAAATTAAAACAATTGTCCCCTTTGAGGCTCTTTATAAAAATAAAACCAAAAAAATAATTAAAGAAATCCTCTCTCATATTGGCGGTAGCGGACCGAGATCAAATTAATTTATTTCAGTTTTCTCCAAAATCACTAATCTTGAACCTAATTGGTAATGTTGTCCTGAGAAGGAAGTAGAAAGAATGTGTTTGGCTTCTTCTATTTCCTGCTTTTATGGGCTGAATAGTATTATGGGAAATAGGATTTAACTTCAAAAATTTCTCTCTACTATTAGTTAAGATTAGTGTTGGATGAGTTCTCTTCCATTATGCTGTGTGTGGAGTTTTACGTTTAGCAGTGTGGGTCGTATTGGCAAACATTTAAACAGATGTCTGGGGAAAACATGATGCATAAGAAGTTTGAGCTTATTTGTATCTGAAGTTTGTCATTTACAAAGGATAAGCTGTGGGGAAACTGAAAATAGGTCTATTGTTTTAAAATAGATTGTATCATAAATAAAATGGTCAATAGGACTACTAGTCCAGACCATCTAGTCTATATAATGCAGGCTCCTCACTGTTGATGGCTAGATCGCACCATTTTGAATTGCCAGTAATTTCCTGCAGGCACTTCAGTAGCAATTCGTCTGACTTTAATCTCTCAGATTTACATTTGCATCAGGAATGGAGACTTTATTCCATTTTCTTTCCACCGACACACAATTGGAGGTCATTACTGTTATTGCATTGTCTGGCTACTGTTAGTTTGTCTTGTCCTCGTGAAGTTTTCACAAATCAAAAAAAAAAAAAACAAATTAAATTTGTTTTGTTCTGTTTTTCAAAAAAACCCCAATGAAAATATCATCTTCAAAGAAACAAAATCCTCAATGGGTATTCTTTAGAGCTGAGGAAGCCAGATTTCCTGCCTTTGATAAAGTTATTATCTAAGTAATATAATGTCATAAGCATAATTTTTTTCCATTCCTAGGGTGTTTATAGATCCATTATGTTTCAAAGCCTTTCACAGATAAATAGCTCAGAGTTAAACTAGTTTTACACGTTTTGACATTGTTACCTACAAATGAGACACATTCAGTATCAGTCAAACAAAAAGTGATTTACAGTCTCTTTGTTCATATTTTCTTAGGCACAAACAAGCGTAGTTTAATGCGTTTTTTTAATAGTAAAAATGAGTGGTTAGTAAGAATAAAATTAAGAGGAGGAAATGGAAAGTAATGCAACAATATCATCATGCTAAAATGCCAAACATAAGACAAGAACAAATGCAAGTTGCTCTGTATTCAAGCCAAACAAAGTTGCTAAAGCTAGTGGAGAATTTGTTGGCAATTCTCCACCTTTGATTAAAGGACACTGCAAGCTAAAACAACAAATAAAAAGAAGCTGTGATGGTAACATATATTTTCACACAATAAATGAAAGATGGGCAATACATTGCAATTATGCCTTTTTCATATTCCAAATATCATCCCAATTTTTTAAAGATACATAGCACTGCACTGTAATCTTAGTTTTATTTTCTCTGTGCTGTATTAAATTAAAATTTTGTACTAGATTATTATATTATTTTTTTTTATGTTGCCATACATCGCAACTTAAGAATTTGGATAGCTAAGATGTGAAGGAAATTTCAGTCAGGAATTTGACTCTTTATTTTTTCATAATTATTTCATAACAACCACCATGCTGGAGCAGGCTTCAAAACTGAAATAGAATAAGGTTGTCATATCTGTTCAAAGACACCTGTAGCTATCAAACCTGTGGAGGCTTATATAAACATTCATAACACCTTGAAGAACTCTTCTGAGTCAAATTTGAATACACTTGCTACAACTCTTAGCCAGACTTGCTTTCTCCAGCAAAGGTAAAATCAACATTATGTCCAGAAAAATATCTTTATTAATTGCTGAATATGTATTTGACTTCGTAGTATTGATACATCCTCATTTGCATGTAAATATCAGGAATGCTGATACTTATATGCAAACCTTCCTGCAAGTGGGGTGGGAAATGAGAGGAGAGAGGTGAATTGTAGCACACAGGTGAACGGGAGATAGGCAATGAAGTACGATTAAATGTCAATCCACTACTTTCACTTTTGTCATAAAAATAAATTTTATTCTTGGTTTGTATCCAGTGCATGGATACTGCACAGTAATGTGTGCCACCTATATCCATGAGACATGGATGTAGGGGGAAGCAAAATCTTTGAGTTTGCTTAGAGTGAGTTGAGTAAAGAGTAAGGAAGCACTTGTCCATGAGTATCCCAAGTCTGTCCGTTTTTGATATAAGCTCAAGATTCACGAACTCATTTGTCAGTCTTGTCTTTTGTTGCCTGAAGTTCATAATCCTATAACCTCTGGCCCTGCATTTTGTTCTTCGGTCATCTGATTGCTCTGAAAACGTGCAGTACTGTGACAGGCCCCGGCACGTGAAGTGCCCAAGATACAATAGATGAGATAGTCCAGCCGTTGAGGCTCACTGTGCCTGTGTTACTGATTGGACTGGGAAGCACTTACCAGCTCTTTGCATGAATTCTTTAGAAATTCTAGTGTTTGTTCTTGTACTGAGTGTGCATGAAGGGGTTCCACATTATTAGCTCTGGGTTTTTTTAAGGGTTAATGGTTTTGTTTTGCTAATACATCATGCTGATGTGGTAGCATGCATTTGCTGGAGATCAGGGCAAGAAGTAGAGTGTAATGGCATGTAAGCTATGGCCTAGTATTACAATTCCCAAACTGTGATCCCTGGACTGTGAGCCAGAGGCATAGCAGTCCCCTACCACCGGTCTGTAGAACTGTATTGCTTTTGTAATATCTTTGGTTAAAGACTCGATTAATGGGTTAATGATGCTTTCCTAGGAATATAAAGACAGGCTGGGCCCGTCCCTGCTCCCGTTCATGTGAGCTTCGTGTGGGGCTTTGGCCTATTCACTGAACACTCTGCTTCAGCTTGCTAGCGCTGAATCAAGTGACTATAAACATAGCTTTGACCCAGAGTTCCAAGGAACTTTCACATTTGTTGTTTGCTCCTGTGTGCAATGGAATTACGAGATTGAATGAAATTTTGTAGGTATGTTAAAAGTATTCCAAATATGTGAATGGAAGAACGAGAGAGGCATGTTACTTTCCTGTGTAAAGTAATATTTGGACAACACCTTCGCCCGAGTCGTTTGCTCACACTCTGTCTCCTTTCACTGATCCAAGATGTGAAGAAATCAAGGTGCAGCCTGTACCAGATGCATCAGTCCTTGAAGCTGTAGAATGGAAGACAGGAATTGTTATAAGGTAGTAAATTATCAGAATCCATTGGTCTGAGAGAAGCCAAGCCAGCTGATTTACAGGAGTAACGGTTAATTTCTGCATAGGATATAAGCTTGAAAATAAAATGTAAAATAACAGGAAAGGTAGTATCTGAATAAAATAAAGTCAGTATTGCAGTATATTAATCTGCCCTGCTGCTGAATCTTATTTTAAAGTAATGAAAGCATTCCTAAAGGTCATGTTTTGGCTTTTTCTTTGTATTCACTGTGTGGAGCTACAGATTTTTCTTTTTATGCAGTTGAGTTTAGTACCTGCTGTTCTATGAAGACAATTCCTGAAAGATATTTGCATTTTATATGCCTGGCTGAGATGATTATTTTTAATTAATTTGCAGATAGAAAGCAAGAAAAGCAACTTAATAAAAACAATTTTTAAATAATTCAAAAAGTGTAAAAAGATTAAGTTCAGTGAATTTTCATCTGTTCTGGGTTTTCAAATGGCATAGTTGAGATCTTCAATGCCAACGACTAATTAGTGGGGGTTATTTTTTAATTTGTTAAAAAAAATTTTAGCTAGGTAGTCAAACAACATTTTGTGTTTCTGGCAGGTGAAATGGTGCTTGGATCCAATAGCATTGCAGCACTAAAACATACTGGGAAGTAAATATTTCCATATGAATTATACAGTAGAATGGAATACTTCAGTTGGAAGGGACCTACAATGACCATTTAGTCCAACTGCCTCTAGTCCAACTGCCTATACATTCCTTTACTAATCTCTGTGAGGCTTTATATACCATAACTGCATATAGAATAAAGAAAAAGATGGGCATTCGGTATATTATTAATATTTGTACTTAATTAGCTTTTGTGTATTTTTTGTTTTTCTGTCCTGTTGGTTGCATATGCTAGTATCATTAAACTTATTGTGAGCCAAAGGTCTGCTGTACAGTAGTTAGGCAAAAAATTCCCCTGCAATAAATATGAAAGAAAAGTAAATTACCTATTACCTTTTGATCCAGTTGTCAAAATGGACTATCCAGTGGAAAATATCCTTGTAGACCTGATCCTGCAAAAATAAGTTTGCATACTTTATTTTATGCACTGTAATTGATCCTGTTTACTTCAGATGGCATGAAATGTACAATTTTGCCATAAAAATGATTTCAGTATCAGTCAAGGAAAATGTGGAAGTGGTCTCACGCTCAATTCACTGCTATATAGTTAATGTTTAAATTGCTACTTTCAGTTCAAGTTTCAAACTGCAAATGTAAACTTGGTGAATTCCAAGCAAGGACCAGTTTTGGTTTTGTATGCAGGTATGTTGCAATTATTGTTAAATTTGTTAATGCTAAGGAGGGCGTATTACATTTTAAGATTGACAACTGAAATGCAAGCAGGTTTCATTTTTCTGTCAGTATTGTGTATTTAAAAAGCAAACAAGACCAATTTAGTTGTTTCTCAAAATCAGAAAGTACCAAATGAGTCCACTGAAAAAATACACGGTAAAGCTGTTGCGAGTAGAAGTCTACTAATTTTTTTGGTTTAATTTTTTTTTTTTTTTTTACTACACATTGCTGATGATTAGTAAACTTAAAATCTTGTAGGGGAGTGGAGGAACAGTAGGAAATATGAAGCTTGATTTTTTTAAGGTCAAATTCAAATTGTCTTTATTCTGACAGTTATGAAGTACATGTTCTGAAACTGTGTATCCTACTGTGTCTCGGGATTCAAAAGAGAATTTAAAGTTTCTATCATCGTCTCTCATTAGTCTTTTATCAGTGAGAACTGAAGCAAGAATGCATAGCCTAGCCATACATCACAAAAATTGCCCCAGCAATTTAGGAATTACTGAGTAAAATATGATATTTCACAAGTCCGGGGTTTGTTTGAAAAACATGCAGTGATGGTTCTGGGGGTTCTGTTCATTCTGTGTCAGATTCTCTCATTTTGCACATTGGCTTCTTGAAAGTACTTTTACTTATAACTAGATTTTCTACAATAGAAATGTTATAAGACTGGAATGGACTTTTTGGGTTATCAAACCAATCTTGTGCTGTTGTATGTAATTCCTTTCCCAAATGGTCATAGAAGTGTCATTTTGAAGCACTTAAGAGTAATCTTTTTCCAATTCATGGCATGAGCTGTATTAGGAATCAGTCCGTTCATGAATTTATTGTTCAGATGGAGATACTGTAGGGGCTAGAATGATCCTTGGCAGTGTGGGCCTTTTTTTTGCCTCACGTGTTTTCTAGCCTAGTCTTCTGGTAACAAGGTTAACCACTTCTAACTTCTGCTTCTTTACTGCTTTCTTCAGTAGAGGATCACTGAGTCCTAGCAGTGCAGTTATTACTTTCCCAATAGTTGGTGTTCCTGTCCATTGTATATATCTGTAAAAAAGCCTTAGGAGGCAAACAAATACTGTAGTAATAATTTTCTGTTAGTTTGTTTTGCATCCATACAGAGCAATTAAAATGTGGTCACAAAGTTGAGAGGTTTTTGCCCTTCTGGGTTTGGTTCTCTTCTGTAATGTGGCCTTAGTGTAATTGTTCATTATTTTTGCATATGAAATTGTTTGGCAATTCTTTCTGTAATCATCAATGAAGAGTTTTATGATCCATTTTGCTTAGGGAGCTTTTATCAAGTACTCCTTTAAATAAACAGTAGAAGTCCCATTTGGTTTTAATGGGAATGCAAGTGTGCCAAAAATGTTGGCTTTATCCTGGAACCTAGAACTTGAATTGAATTTTCCTAGTTATTTTACAGTAATTCTTACTCTTTCAGTTATCCATTTTGGGGTTTTTACTGTGAGGTCGTTTGACATTTTAAATTTTTAATTACTTGATTTTTTTTTTCTCTTTATGGTTAATTATTCATACTAGATTTTGTACTAGACATTTATGCGCTGTTTTCTTTTTGTGCTTAATATTTTTTTCCATTCCTGTGGTTAACTTTTTAATGTCTACAGTACTGTGCATTTTGTATTTTAAAATAATTATTTCCAATAATGTCAAATAATTGAACTGGGTTCTGAAAGGGTGACTTCACACTAATTTGGAATAGATTAGATCCAGGGTGATCTGAAATAATATCTTGGTGCAGAAATTTTTATTTCCTGTAGTTTTCTGAATTTCTTTAGTGATATCTTTTCTAACAACCTTTAATGTATAAAGTGTATAAAACTTTTTTTTTTATTAAGTGAAGAGGAGTAGGAGATTTAATTAATATTCTTCCCGCTTCCAAAACACTGGAAAACTACTGAAAAAAACTATATTTAGCCTAGAATTTTCTGCTCCAATATTATCTGTTTCCAATAAATTTTGTAGGAAAACTTGGTGAGAGAAATTTGACTAATTAGAATGGGTATATAGATCTACTGGATCTACTGTCTTAGAGAATAAAGGTTGAAATAAGTAGAAGTAGGAACATGAAGATGTGTTGCACTGAGTATCCGTCAGTCGCATGCTTAGTTTCATCTGAGTTCTGTTGAGGTGAGAGTACATCTTGCTTGATTTTTTTTTTTCTTTTTTATATTGAAAGTAAATTAAAATTTATTGTCCACATGTCGTCTGAAATGCCCTTTTATTTTTTTTATTTCTAGTTACACATCATTATTCTGTTTTAATTCTTTAATGTTTAAAAAAGGATCTTTCAGTAGGAGCCACGTAGTCCTTTCTGTAGGTCACTGCTTCACACCTTTTTTGTTTTTACAACTATGTTTTTTAACCTTTGACTGATATTTGGTTCTTTGTGGTTAAGATTTAAAATGCAAGCGATTAATCTTTAAATTATCAATATTTTGCCAGAACCATATAGAGCTAGTTTTATAAACACTGAACTAGAGCAACAATGATAAATATTTAAGGTAACCGAAGACAATCTCAAAAATAGTAACAGATCCTGTCCTTCAGTTAATTTTAGTCCTCAACAGTTGTTTAGTCCCCATCATTTAGTCCTTCAACAATTTCAGTCCCCAATTTAATGGATAAAGCTGCTTTTCAGAGAAGGTTCAAGTAGAAAATTCATTAAATTACATTTTAGCATTAAGTTAACTGTGAATGATTTTTAATCTCTTCCTTGCCTTCAACATACCAACCGTATATTAAGGAACTTAGTATTACTTACAAATTTGCAGCGTATCTTTGTTTTGGATGTTTTGATCTATTTCCTCCTTTTCTAGGTCGCAAGAGGAACTTGATTTAGTTGTATTTAACATTCAATACGTTCAAATTCTCATTTGCTTTATTTTTGTACCTGTCGGATCATTTGAATCAACGTGACTGCTGCAGAGCAGAATAAACACAAACATGAGGGGTGCAGTACAAAAAAAAAAAAAAAATCACTGAAACTAGAATATGAATTATTTATTTTTAAGATAGGTTGAAAATTAATTGCTACCACTTCTGTTTCTTAAAGTACGGAAGTACTAGGTATGTCTCAGTTTCTTTATAAAGTATTAATAAAGCAATTATTGCTTGATATTTACTTTTACATTTAAAGATACACTATCAAAATCACCATTGTTGTATTGATAACTCGTAACTCTTCCTACTTTCTTGGTACTTTTATAACTTTTTGTCATCTTAATTGAAAGACATTGTTTAAATACCTAAGAGGGGGTTTCTCTGAAATAGATGTTTGACACATGCAAAGATGCAAGGTAATATTTTCCATTCATTTCAATTGTATTGGAATTTCTTATTAAAAAAATATATCGTCATATGATTTTGTTTTTTGCATATTTCAGGACGAAGCAGTACACAAGAGCATATTTTGGGTTTACTCCCTACTTTGTATTTGACCTGATCTTTTGTGCAGTTGAAACACATAAGTTATACTTTTTTTTTTTTTACTTGCTATGTGGACGTGGTAGAATTTTGCTTTATCATGTTGATGATTTTTGTTTAGCTATCATATTGTAAAAGTATTCTTTATAAAAACAAAGGAAAAATGCAAACATTCAGAAATGTTTCTCTCTTAAGCTAAGTGCTGCATTATGTCTGTTCCAAGAGGTTCGTATGATCTTATTTCACTGGAAGCTTCAAAAGTGCTATCTTCAAACTTGGTCAATACAAATGAGTCTTCCGATCACACAGTTCATTCTGTTTGCATGCAAACACATTTTTGCATTCGAACATACAATAAATTCATTAAATCCAGCAATTAACAATACTTCAAATATGGCATTTATAACGTCATATAAAGGGGTCTGGTAAATACAGTTAGATGTCACCTGCAAAACAAGCGGGTAGATATACTTCTTCCCGTAATATGGAACTCCTTGCCACCAGATGTTGTAGATGCTTAGCACGGAAATGATTATTTTAAAAAAAAAAAAAAGACAAATTTTTTGGAAGAAGATTCCAATCAGGAGCATTTTTTAAATGCATACATATTTTGCACTGCCTGTGGTAGTAGCTGTGTGAGTGCATGCTTCTCCTGTTACGCTCTTTTCTAGGTGCTTGCTGTTTGCCTCTGGTAAACATGGATGCTGCACTAGATGGACATTGGTCTGACATGTACCGACATGTGGCATACAACCTGTTCTTACTTTCTTGTTATGAAAACAAAGTTAATAGAGAGTAAAAATAATTTACATTACATCTTAAAAAAAAAACCAAACAAGGTAATGTCTGTAAGAAATGCCAAATCCAGTGGCTGTGTGCTCCATCATGGGGAATGTACAAAAGGAGGCACTTGGTTGTTTTCCATTTCCTCAAGGGGACCGGTGTAATAGCAGCAGCTACCGTATTTGTAGGACCTCCCTGTGGTTCATGTACTATTTGTTGCCTCAGTACTAAATATAGACATTTCTGATTTGAGTTCTTATTTTGGCATATAGGGAATCAACTCTTCTCTGTCTACCAGAAAAGAAGAAAAACAAAAAAAAAAAAGAAGGATTTGTGGAAAGTGGTAGGATGCTAAAAATTAAATTATGATTCAAGGTCTAATTAAAAATATTTCTGCTTTTAATTTTCTCAGGAATCTTGGAGAACCGAGCTCTTAATAAATCCATTATGCCTTCTTATGTACATGGGCTTCATTAAGAATTTTTTTTAAATGAAATTATGAAATTAAAACCTGGTACTTGAAAGTAAAAACTACTTGTAATATGCAGATCATCCAGTCCAGGAAATTCAAATGTTACTTTAATGCATTTCTGTAAACACTTTTAGGAATGAAAACAAATAATGATGGAAAAAGCTTATCAGTTTGACAGCCTGTTTTAGATATTGTATTTCCCTGGAATGCGTTTTTTCATGAAACACATCTTGTTAGGCAATGTAAATGAGATTTACTTAGAAAAAGAAGATAACATCTCTGATGAACTCTGTGAACCTGTGTTTGGGAGGGTTAACATAGGTGTTCCTATGAATTCAGTAATCTTACTCTTTTTATACTCTGTGTATTTTCTGTGGAAGATACAGAGCCATAGCAAGATTAGATGAATAAATGCACTTAGTATTATTCCAAGTTATTAGCCTCACTGCTCTCTTCTTCTATCGTCAGCAGCGGCGGCAACAAGTAGACCTTGCTGTAGTTATTCCTCTTTGATTCCCTTTTCATGCTGCCCATGCTGTGGGTCCCACAGGCGATGTAGCTGTCGTGTGTTACACCATTTTTTTTGGTGGAAAATAATGAGGATTTTTTTAGGATAAAAAGTACCTCCCAGGAGCCATTTTCAAAATTACTTTCATTATGTTCTTAGTGCCACAACTGAAAAAATACAGTTCCTTTCTGAGATGCAAAAGTTGGACAGAAGGCAGCCTTACTCAGAGGAAAATATACAGTGCTGCATTGAGCTTTCCTTAGGAAGAACAAGAAAAAAAGAAAAAAAAAATTGTTTTATTATGACAGCAAGACAGCAGGAGGTGGACTCAAGGCATATTTATGCTGTCAAAGGATTTCTTCCCCCTGGAGAGCGGTCAAAGAATCTGTTCTTCTAGGCTCCTAACGCAGGACATCAGATCATTTACATGTTACCAGTTTCAGGCTGCTGTGAAGTATTGAATTAAGCAAGTATATGTCTGTTTGTTGGACGAGATACCTATGTAAACTAGAATGCCATCCAGAGAGTGCAGGCTGAGTTTTAGTTCCTCCTAATGTCTACCATTCTTGCATGAGAAAGTTCAAGAATATCACCATCATACTTGCTTCCCACCCGTTCTCTGTGTGCTTGCTTCTCTGCCGGTGGCTACCTCAGGGTAGGTAAGGCCTCACAACTTCTAAAATACTTGCCTCATCAGTGGAGATGTAGAGCTGGGAATGGAAGAATTCAGCTCGTATATTGTGCAGCAGTTAGCCACTCTCTTGACCGACGCTGAACTGAGGGAAGTCCGACAAGTCACCTTCCAGTCTCCTGTTGTGCCTTCACTTATGTTCAGGAAGTGAAAAGTAGGCAAACTGAGAGAAGTAGCACAGTGTTTTGAGTTGTTTTTACAAATGCATTTCACTTTTAGTCACCTTAGGGGTTATTTACAAGTAGATATGAAACTTTCAGACAGAAATGTGATTTTTCATGTTGACGCTGTCCTTGTAAACTATCCAGAAACTGAGTAAAGCTGAAGTCAATAAAAGTAAAAACCAAAATATTTCCAGGTGTCTTATAAAAATTCTAATGATCAAAGCAGTTAATTGGTTGCTACTGTACTTCAAACTAAGATCTGTTTTCAGTTATTTGTTGTTAGAAAGGTCAGGAAATTCTTTGCTCTGCTTCGTATTTATTCAGACTTGGACAGTGTTCAGACTTCTACATAATCTGCAAATGTCATTTACAGTAAAAACTAGGCATTGTTAACTCTTAAAATCACACAAATGTTAGGAATTTTTGTGGAATGGAGGTCTACAAAAGTATTCTCTTGTACAATTACAGTATTTTTATTGTCAGTGCTACAGATTGAAAGTTGTTTATAAATCTCGTAGTTGAGTAATTTACTGCCTATTCATTGCTATCTAGTGCTTCAAAAAACATTAATTCAATATGTTACCATTTGCATGTTTATAGCAGACAAAAATGCAGTACTGTAATGTTGTGCCTATTATTTATGTACTTTTTATTTTTTGTGACCATTAGCTGTACAGAGAAAAAAATGAATTCTTGTAGTTGGCATACACAGGGGAAAGTAAGCCACAAGAGAGAATGTTTTCTACCAAATAAATCTTGTGCTGAATAGGCTATTTGAAGACATTTTCAAAATGACAAAGACTTACTTCATGAGATAAGTACTTAGAGTAAGCATTTCTTATATCTGTAGCTCCTGAACTACTAGCAGCCAGCAAGCAAATTTTAGTTTTTCCTATTTACATTGACATTCATCTTCCTTCAGGAAAATTTACTGCTTGTTTTCTGACAACAAAACTAATTGTATTAAGCAGTCAGATTTTGTCTGCTACATTGTCCACAGCTCTCATGAACTTTAAAGGGCATATTTTGGCCTACAGGGGAAAGCTTACATGTTAGGACTGAAGTAATCGTTTGAATGACAGACTTGTTTTTATGCAGCCCGTGTTTCCCTGAAAGACACTTGTCACAAACTTACTCCCGTATTCCCAGAAGCTGCGAGCAAAGATGTAACCATTGTAATGAAATTCAGCGTACTACTGTGTGTTCCCATATGATTTGTGCAGCTGTGCTTCATAACCTTTAGAAGAAAGCATAACTAAACATTGCGTTTCTCTGACTAATATTTACCAAAATATAAGTGCACACTTCAGAATTGCAAATATCCAAATGAGATATTTTTTGGGTTTAGTATTTAATAGATCATATTTTTCCATATTATGGAAACTAAGGACCTATTTCAACAACAGTATTTTATTTATATTTAAGAATCACTGGCAAGCTGGTATAAGCTACGTCTGCCTTACTGTAAAGTGAAGAGAAAGCTGGCAAGCTTCTCTCCTGGCTTTGTATAGAGAAATTATTCCTTTAATTTGGTAATAATACAATTACTTTTGGAAACTAGAATTTCAGGCCCATTTCCTGCCTCCCTGACCAGGTGCTTTCTGTGCAGTTTTGTCCAGCCACCGAGATGCGTGGGAGGTTACCTCTATGGGGTCTTGGTATGTGCTGGGACAGTCAGCTTAGCTATTTACCATGTAACTAGAAGAAGTGGAAATATTTTTGCCCTTTTCTGGAAAAGACTTGGAATATTTGGAAAATACAAGAGTTTACCCTATTAACACACATTTATAGAGGGTCAGCTCATCTTGGGCTGTACTTTAAAGTGCAAGTCATACACTTTCCCAGTGTCAGTGGAATTATTCTGGAAAGAAACAAAATGTAACGTTGGAAAGGGAACGGTGCATTTCATTCTGTGCACAGATGAATTGGCGTCTCAGGGCTTTTTAAGGGAAGAAAAATAGTGATCAAGTTATACCCAGGACAGCAGGAAACATCTAGGAGTAAATCAGATTAACACACCTAATTTTTTGCATGGCCATTCTTCTGTATCAGGGTTATTTTTAATAATGTACTAGATTTGTGGAGTGTATTTTGTATGTTTATTTTGTCTGAAGAAAACAACTAGACTTTGTTTTGGCCTTAGATAGATTCTTCTATCTTGTACACTATTTTTTGGGTTTGGTTATGGTACAGAACCCCATTTCAGTTTCTTTGAAGTTCCATGTGTTACATTTCATAATTACGTATATTCATACAGATTTGATTTATCATGAATGCACTTCTAGAACTGATTTTTTTTTTACTTTTGATTTTGTAGTTCAGCTATAAAGCCTATAAAATCTATATTGAAAGCACCTTTACAAATATAGATTGTGGAAGATGATCTGTGTTATGATTGCTATAAGCCTTGTTGTCTATGTAGATTTTTTCCTAATATATGAAGAATTTTCTTTGCAGTGTTCACAGAAAACGTCTTTATTGTATTCTTTCAAAACAGAAATACACGGGTGGCTGGATATTCTTCAAAGCTATCTGCCTTCTCAAATCCCATCAGCTGGCTATTATTTGAGTCATATGCTTACAAAAGAGAGTGTAATAGTAGTTTATGTTCAATACTTGTTTACTGGCACCACAGATAATTGTTTTTATTGTTTGTAGACCAGAAAAGATTTAAAAGACCTAGAGTTCTAGAGGAGTCTAGTATTGAGAAGTATCTAGTATTTTCAAAACAAAACTGAAGTATTCTATAAAAAAAATAAAACCAGCCAACCAAAAAAAAAAAACCACAACAAAACCAAACGTAAAATGAAGGATCAATTACGTTTCTATTAATGATTCTCCATGTGTACTGTCAGCATCGCATAACTCTTCTAAAATCTGAGTGAAGTAATTATAGGCAGGTGATTCTATCAATAATGTGTCTGGAACTAAAAGCCTTATTTTTACTGCTTAGCACAGAGAATTTCCCCAATAAATAAAATTGTCTAACAGTGCAGAAAGGAGAGTGAACAAGAAGGAAGAGGATTTCTTTACAAAAGCAGTAAAGAAAACAGGCTTACTAAGAGCAATAAAAACCATAGAAATGGACAAGGGTAAACACTCCATGCAGAGAAGTTATCATGTATTTAGTGTTTAGACCAAGATTTCCAGTTGAGACTTCAGTTTCTGACTTTAGAAACTGAAACATTTTACTTTATTAAATGTTCAGTTAACAAAACAAAATCAGGCTTTTTTTTTTTTTTTTTAAAGGTGATGTTGGTTGGTATCCTGAATCATCAGTCAGTTCAGAAAAGCGTGGCCTATTAAGGGTAGTGATGTGCTAAACAACATATAAAGTCTCTAAAGTCTAATATGAATGGCCAGATATTGTCATGGTTATGTCAAACATAATCTTGGTTTAGGTTTATGCTTCTGACTTCTGCTGCAAAAAGTAACTTACTCTGTGGGTTGGGATTACTGTATCTAGCTTTTAATTAACAATTGTGAACTTGTCCAACAAAGCAGGGCAGTGAGTATTTTTGTGCCTTTATTATGTAAAATTTGCGTATCTTTGGGGTTCCTTTTTACTATGAAACAAATTATTACAGATATTTTCAATAATCCTGATTTTGCATTTTTAGCTTTGTTTAGATTCAAGAACAAAGAATTAACCAATGTTAATTCACTTTTCTTAGTAAAGTAAAATATTGGAAATGGAAAAAGGTAATTAACGGACTTAAAACTGAAAAGAAGTGCTGGTATTTCTACTGATACTAACCAAATAATACCTTACATAAAAATCACTCTCAAAATAATCTTTAGAGGCATTAAATATAAATGCCCACTCATTCTCCATTTAGATTTTCAGATTTGCTTACCTTCTCAGTTCATATTCCCTGGGGAAGAGTGGGTCTTCCTTATCAGCACATTTTACTGATACTGGCACAGGCGAGAATTTGTTAGGGAATATTCTAAGGGCTAAGCTGTTTTTTGAAATAATATTCATCAGTTTATCTCAAATTATTATTTTTTTAGTAGTGATGGCAACATTTTTTGACAAGACATCTCAAAACTTTTTCAGAAAGAGATAGTTTTGGAAGTCGTGGAGAAAGATGCCTCTGTCTACAAGCTTCATCATTCTTTAATATTTCAAGAGAACATTTTGTGATGAAAACTAATATCTTGCATTAAATTATTCAAGGTAAAGACTGCAAAAGAAGGCTTGAAGTGCAGGGTGAATGTTCACTTTAATTAGTCTTATCCACCCTGTTGAGGAGAGGCAACAAATTGCTCTGGTTTGTTCAGACTGTCTGAGGAACTGTCTGCAATTCACTCCTAAAGGCTGACCATGTGAGAAGATATATGTACCTCTACATAGTTGTCCTGCTTTTCATCCATCAAAACTATCCCAGAAAATGGTCAATGAAGTTTTTCTTAAACAAATCAGACTAAAAGTTCTCCCTTTACGTATTTTAGTGCTGCAGTTAAAATAACACCTTAGATCTTTACAATATTGGCAAAAATATCATAGTTCACTTATAGGTCATATAGTCTTCATAATGACCTTGTTTATAACCCTTTTTATATTAAGGATTAGGTCAAACTAATGGGGAAGATCAGCACAGTAGAAGAGAAATAAGATGTCTGTCCAGTAGCTGAAACTGGCTGTGATTGTAAAAAGTCATTTGAAAACAGTATTATTACCAGAAAACACCTCCAAACATCACTTAAATAGAAAATTGCAATGGCTTACTGGCCTCTGTTATCAGACAGATAAAAGTCTGTGGTTTTTTTCTTGCTATTTCTGTTAATGGTTTTTAATTTTCTACTTTCAAAGGTGACATTATCACTGTGGAAAAACCTGTATATGTAATTGGTGTTTCTGACACTGAGGAAATGTCACAAGACTGGAACCATTTTCATTTTACCCATACATCAGTCTTCAAGCTTATTACCGTAATTGTGGCACATTGCAATTAAAGCGATTTTTATAGCATTTTGGCTTTCTATCTGAGAATTGACATAGAGTTCGGCTATTGCTTATCTATATTTTGTCTGTTCTGAAATTATTAAATTGGTTGCCTTCTAGACATTTATTATACAAGTAACAGCTCTCAGCTTTGTTTAACTGACAATTCCTTCACCTTCTCTCATTGACTGCACCTTTGCTTTCCTTCCTGTGCTTCTATACATGCATGATGGTACCTACTTTTGTGATGCATCTATTGGCAGTAACCATTACAACTCCGCAAAATCTTCTCTTGGAACTTGAATCCTAATGTAGCTTTAAATCCATAATTAAACTATAAGAGGTCAGATTCTTGGGATGATAATCATATTTAGATTATAAATTAATTCTTTATTTATATTTCCTAAACTTCTCAACTGTGCCTGTCCAGGTTTGTTTTGTTGTTTGTTTTTTTCCTTAAGTAAACTTGCAAAATTATTCACTATTTCTAATAAAGTATGTATTTATCCAACTAACTGGCATGATCGTGAGTGGAAGTAATAGAAACCCTTTACTTGCCTTTCAGAAATGTCCTGCATGTGAATGCAAAATGTTATGCTTTGAAAGGCTTCTGAAATACCTACTAATGTCTTAGATTGAACACAAAATAACTGTTACCAGAAACTAGTATGATATCTTCAGTGTATAGTAACTAGACTGTACACGTATAATCTGCAGGTTTTTAAAATATATAGTTGACTTTATGGTCCCAAGAAGAGTGCTGATGTAGTTCATGTTGAGTACTGATGTGCTTCATGGTTAAAAGGTGTTTGCTGTTAACCTTTTCAGTCATAGCTTAGAGCAGTATTAAGAATCCAGTACTCTGCCTTTTTTCTGATTGCTTCAGAAGAGGCATGACAAGCACACAGTGTCTGCTTATCTAATGCTTTCAGACCAAAATCTAACAAGTCCGCAAATAAAAGCGGGAGGTTTCGACACAGTGATGTAAGCTAGGCCATGAATTGGCACCTCCTTGGTCACACATTGTCATTCATGTTGCGGAGCTGATTTTAATGATTACTTTTCAAAATAAAGGCAAAAAAAAGCTTGGAATTCACTCGGTATATTGTGTAGAAGTCTAGTGTATATCATAATCTCATATTCTTCAAGTGACCACTGTGCATTAGTAGTGGAACATTTCCTCAGGAGACCTGTTTGAAGTCCTGGCGCACCCTTTCCTCTGTCTCCTTGCTATACCGGTAACTTCACATTCTTCAAATTTACTGTTTCTCCAGTGGCAGATAAGCTATCTTTAATCACTGCTTTGAGTCACAGTTACAGTCTACTCTTTGAGTCAGATTAATTTGCAACCCAGATTCCCATCTGGGAGAATTGTGTTGGAGCAGTGATTATGTAATATGCTCCATACATCCCATATAGATCCAGGCTGCAGTTTCCCGTATAGGGGGTAGTACCTAAGCGTCATGTGACATTACAGAAACTGGGGGTGGGATAGCCAGGGCTGACCATTCCCTTCTTGGGCAAGAGATCCCAGTTCCTTACCTGGGGCAGAAGATGTATCTTAACATTTTATCTGGTGCTCTCAATCCATCTACATTGTGAGATTACAGAAGGCTACTGCTAGAGTCTCAGAATAGAGAGAGAGGGAAAAACTAATAGCTGGTCCAGCAAACTCTCACCTTGAATGCAGTGTGTGGGAATAAGAGAGAACTTAAAAAAATGCTGGTATGAAATGTTTCAGTAGCAGGGTTCTGATATCAGTATATCTTATCACTGTAAATAGGAAGTACTCTTCTTGAAAAACTTGTGTTACAGATTGATGACTTTCATTTGTTGATCTATTTGTGTTGTCACTTGCAAAATCATGCATCAAAACCAGAATATTTATTTTTCAATTCCTGCAGGTAAAAATTATGCCCTTCAATGTTAGCCAGTTATTATCAGAATTTTGATATATGTTATTGTTTTGCAAGTGTGCTTGATTTCAAGCGTCCAGCGTAGCTTTCTTCTGAAAGTTTATTATTTGAAGACAAGTGCAAGTGGGAGAGGTTATGAAAATCAGTTTCTTTTAAGTTCATAATCTCAAATGAGTGATTTTTTTAATACTTGCTATATTTTAATATGACTTAGAACAAAATAGGGTGTTGTTACCATTCTTGTTCCTGAATGTTTAGCTTGGCATTTGATGCAAGGCCTCAATTGCAGGCTGAAGTGCCAGCAGCCGAAGCTGAAAACAAGACTGCGGTGGGCAAACTCAAGGTTTAATTTCAGAAAGAGTGTTTATATTTTCCCTGGGGCCACATTAATGAGAGTCCAAACCCTAAATGTTACCACCAACACATTTTAACAGACCAGTTTCCCAGTTTTTAAAGTGTGGTGTCACCTTGAGTATTTTTCTTTTAACTTTTTCCCCTTCTTCTGACTTTATAAGAAAAGCAATAAAGCTGTATCATTTTTGGCTGAATTCAATGTCATGTTTGGGGAACACAAAGTTCTGTGTAATGCAACAAAGTCGCATTTAAAAACATATAATCCTGTCTTCTATTTCTGTATCAACTATTTTAATAATTCAGCTTTAAGTTACCAATGCAAGATGTCATGTTACTACAAAAAACACCACCATCTGGTCTGTATGTATGTGTTATAGGGGTCCACAGACTGATGTCCTGAATCAAACTGATGTCAGAACATCTGTGCCATGCCTAGGATGAACTCGTGACCAACAGGTCAGTGCCAAGAGAGACAGTAGTGGTGGGGTCATTGAGAGTTCCTTAGCTCAGTTTCCCGCTCCTTCAGCTGGGCCTGTTTTGTGGCTTTAATAGGATTAAAGAAACATTTACATTGAGGCTTTAGGAGCATTTTCACACTGCTGCTTTACCCGACTCAAAGAGCGGTATAAATCCAAAGGATTAAGTACGGGATTTATGTAAAGTTGTAGTGTAAGATGAGTTGGTGCACCTGGCTCTCCTTTTTCTCCTCTGTGAATAAGGCATACTGAAGCAGTGCACTGCATGTGATACAGAAGTGAGCCTGATGTTTTCTCCTGAACTTTTAAGTCTTCATAAACTTTGAAGTTATTCTTTCCAAATATTAAAATGAAATAGTAGTTTCTGATGGAGGAGTGTAGTATTTCAATCTATAGATCCTACTGGACGTTTTCCTTCAGAGGATCTTACGGCATTTTTCTGCCACTTTTCAGTACTGAAATATCATGCATTTAAGAGAATTTTTAATTTCCTGGAAATTTTAGTTCTCTTCCTTGAAAAATGGAAAGGGGAAAAAATACAGTTCGCTGCCATTTACTTAAGTTCATTAAAATCCAAAGGAAATTGTTAAATAACTAAAATTATAATTTTCAAACTCCTTGTGTAATCATTATGCTGATGAAAGCAATTTAGTTGAAACTACATACATAACCTGTTGAATGTTTTTTGCAATTACGTTAGAGTAAAATTGCCAGAGCTTGAAATTCTTTACTGAAGGTAAAACTGGTTCATATAGCCTTTTGTGCCTCACTGTGTAAATCTACAAAGACTGAGATTATGCCTCTACTCTTTAGTCAGGCGAGATGCCAGTTCAAACTGAAATCAAATGATGTTATTGCTGAGAAAATATTGTGCTATCAAAGCCAAAAGGGGAAAAAAATAGCAGGTTGAATTATAATGTTCAACAGTGTGATGACTGGTTACTACACTATTTCAGAACTATTCCTGTGATTTAGATGTATCATGTTTTGAATCCAGTGCGCATCATTATAATGACTGTAAGAGGTATGTCAACTTTGGATTTGGTCTGCAATCACATAATCAGTCAACTTGCTCTGTGGATATAGACTGTTCACATTGATAAACGTTTGCAGTGTACGCTGTACTAATGACACACAGATGTATCCGTCAGTGGATCGTGGTGTTGTTTTTCACATCATCGGGTGATTCAGCAACACCTGAGGTCCAAGGAAATGTAACATTTGTCATCCGGGGTCCCTCTGTTCTGCAAGTATTTGATAAGGAAACAGAAGAGACTTCCATATTTCTTCCTGTTGTCCATTAGGAAAGCTGTATGTGACAGGAGGAAGCAATGAATCTTTACGCACCTCCTGTCCCCTGTAAGTGAGGCTCTCCTGTATCATTCCTGATACATGCTTCAGTGTTACAATTGAGCAGTATTTTATACTGTGCTTCTGGAAATCTGAGAATTATAACCAGACCATTTGTTTTGAGATCGGTTATTTTGCATTCTGTACAGCTTTTCAAAATCTGTTTTGAGATTAAGTAGAGGAAAAAAAAATGAAAGTTCTCAATTAAATGTGTGGGATTACTCGTCATTACTGCAACTCGTGACTCTTGCCTATGGGCATTTTCTTGAGAGCTTTATATTGATAAAGAGAAGATAATAAAAAAAAAAATAGAAAAAAACTGTGGATCCATGTTTATGAATGAACATGAATACCCTTATTTTACCATCCTAGAGGGAAATTTAGGCAGGTCAGCTGAATTTTGGACGTTAGACATTTAATAGTCTATTAGACTAAATAAGTTAATGATTTGAGGATGAAGACTTCGTGAAGATTTTGTCATCCCTGATAGAATAAAACTTTTATTAATTTTCTGTCTTATTCTTTCAAATTCATCTATATGCTTGTGGTAAAATTTGTATTCCAATGATTTGTATTTCACTGACATTTCTTAATTCAGCATTTTTGAGTTTGTTTATTTAGGTGTTTTGGTAACACAGCAGAAGTTGCAAATTTTCTTTTTTAAGTTAGTGTAATCCGCATTACTTTGTACTAGATGCAAAGTTTAATCAGTTCAATATGATCAACTTGGATTAATTAAAGCTAAGCAAGTGCATATATATATATGCTTACCACTGACTTAACACTGAATTTTTCACAGATTCATTGCAGAATGATTTTCCTTGTTGAATTTCTTCATGTGAATCCATCATCTTTAATCTACAATAGTAATTTTAGAAAGATATCTGTATTTCATGTGATACCATCTTTGCCTATGCCTTCAAGTATATACTGTTTCATCCTGTCACATCTTATAATTAAAGTTTCATTAAAATGAAAACAGAAAATGTGACAGAAAAACATGGAAACAGAAAAGTGTTCCTCAAAGCTGAGGTAGGATTTTTCTCATGCTACTTCAGTATGTACCAGACTCCCGTGTGTTGTTAGAGGACACTTTGCTTTAGAGATAACTAGTGACATAATAGTATCACAATTTTACAAGAACTTTCAGATAATTATTATATAACTGCAGTCTCCTTGATATCTAAATAGAATAACTACAGTTTGACTCCTTATGTTATACGTAGTTTCAGCTTTGTATATAACATTGTTTTTCACCTCCCAGTCTAAAACGGTGATTCTCTGTGATGTGTATTATTAACCACATGTTATTTCTTCTTAGAGGCAAGGAAACTGTGCTCATGGTGAAACTCCTATTAGTGAGGAATCATATTAGATATAGTTATTTAGAGAGAACTCATAGCAATGGAATACCAGTTATACAACTGTGGAAAGATTTACCCTATGGTTACCCAGTCATGCACATTATTAGTGTAGTTTTTTCAGTTTGTATCCACTGCAAACACTTACAATGCAATGATTATTTTTATTTTACATACTTATTCCCTACAGTGTAAAAAACACTCTGACAGTAATAAAAAATATTGTTCTTATCAGTGCCTTTATTTGCTGTTTACTTTTCAGTTAGGCTTAATTAATCCAGTGCTGTAGATACCATCTTAATACTGCAAGGCAATTCTGTGAGCATGACTCACCATGAGCCCGTCAGATAAGATGTTTTTATTTGGTTTGGTAACAATAACAATTTTTATATGTAGGAAGATTGCTGAAGCAGATTTTTGCTACTAAATCCAGCACCCATCCCTGCACTGAGGGCTCTTCCAGAAGCACAGTTGAATAGTCTTTATGGACTTTCCTGGGGAGATGGTAGTTTACAGTTATGAAGATCCACAGAAGCCCCGTGCATTCTCTGCCAAGTCATTTGTAGCTGTATTAAAAACAGCATGTGATGGTGTCTGTGACTGACTTGGATACTTAAAACAGTTCAAGATCAAAGAAGAGCTAGTAAGGACTTCTGCCCTCTAGGAGGCCTAAGAATCTGACAAGCCTGGATAGAAAGCAGTCTGAGTCGCGTACAAATCCTTTATTTAGGTGCTGTTGTATATCTCTGGTTCCTTCTTCCATATCAGAAGTGGTGGTCTAATTAATATGGCCCTTAGTTACATTGTAATTAGTCTTCTGCTTTGCACTTACCTTGTGGCGACTGTAATCTAATGTGTATCAGAAGCTATAGAGACGCTTACCAAAACCAAACGCTAACCAATTATCATTCAGAGATTTTCCAGACAATGGTGAGTTCTGCGCTAGGTACTTGCGGATCTTGCAATCTTGCAATCTCCCTCAGATCTTGCTCAGGGAGACATGCAGTATAGATACACTCGCATGGCTTCATTTGTAAAACAATCATAATAGCATTCACAGATGTATAATGAGAGTTAAGATGCTGAGTATCAACAGGGATAACATAAACGTATTTGGAATAAATAGGGGATGATCAGTATCTCTATGATTTGTCTCCGGCTTAAATAATTTCTTGCTTTTTTTTTTTTTTTCATTCTCACAACCAGTAGAAAATACCTTGCCTAGAGGAAAATATGAATTGTCCTGTGTGGCATAACACGTGGGAAGTTGGGTTTATTTGAAACCAGCCCAGTCTAAGCCAGCGTTACTCAGCCTGTACTCTATAAATCATTACAAGCAGCCTGCAAAATAATTCCCTGCTCTACTTTTATTAATTCAAATATATGCATTTTTCCTTTAATGTACAGGTACCAAATTTAATTGCTTTGTTGTTTATTTTAGTAGTGGAACTGATTTTTGCTTTCCTAATTTTTTAAGTAATCTACTCTTCAGTCATTAAACAAGAGAAGGATACAAGGTGGTGATATATGTTGTTTGAGTTTTTTATTTAGAAAGAGAAGCGGGACGTATTGACACTGAAGATAGTGTGTGTGTTTTAGTAGAAATTTCCTCACAAGGGGGAACCAGAAATGGCAGACTGCACTTTCTTTCAATGCCTGTAAATAGAAGTGAATTTTAACAACTTCGCAATTCCCTGTAGCTTTCATGTTAGCATTATAAAATCCTGTGACCTTGGAAAGAACAGTCAAAGGCTGTGCATATCAACAGACGCACAGTGGAATGTCACTCCTCAACAGTGAGGAGGAAGGGATCAGTATCAAAAAATTCTGACTTCCGCCTTTAATTTAATCAGCATTTTCCATGCATCTTGTATTAAGCCATAAGGAAGACACTTTTGTACTAGTTAAACAAGTTTTTTCAAAAGCTCTTGTTTTGGAAACCTTTAAAAATCAGTGAGATTTCTGTCCACATAATATACACGGGTGCCTTTAATAGTGGGAGAGGCCCTAGTGTGGTCAAAGTTTTATCTGCATCCAAAAGTTTGCAGCTTCAGGGCGTCAATTTGTAAGATTGGACAAGTGCATTTCACTATATAAGATGCTTAAATACTGTTTACATATATATATGTATGTGTGTCTTAACTATGTTGAATCTGATTGCTAGATCAATCAACAATTATAGTAGCCGTTGTGGTAACTCCATATATTTAGTGTATGGCAACAGACCAAGTTATTGCCATAAATAACTTGGTTGAGGAATCCTATGTTCCCAATCTGTTAAGTATATAGGTCAGCCCAGAAATTGCTCATGTGTTTCTACACTTAAATATTTCCATTATTATTTTTGCGGGTTTAAATAATGCCCATTTTTCACCTTCTGCAGTAGTCTGAGCAGGTGCTGCAACCATTTTTAGTTCCTTTATGCACTCAATAGAGTTTCCTTGATTGAAAGCAAATTTCCTTCTCTTATTTATATGAAGGAAGGTTAGTATTTTCTTACATTCCTGTGTCCAACTGGGAGACAGTGGAGATTCTGGGAGGGTTGACAGGGAGTTTTCCCACCACCTTCAGCAGACTAGGCAAATCTGTTTTAAAGATGTGTCCAACATATGGTATTATTTTAATGGTTTCACTGATCAAGTTCAGAGCATAAAATCCTTAAGGTTTAGAAGTTGCAGCATTATTTATTTAAGGAGAAAGAAACATTTTCACATGGCAATATAATTTATTAAACATCACTCTTTCCTAGAGGTTCAGTCTTGAACACTGATGGCTTTCTAATGTGTAGCAGATACTGTGTAAATTACAGCCATGAAGAAGCTTGTTTTTATATACTTAGTAAGTGTTATCAATAGTAGAAATTCACAGGTGGACAGACAAAAATGTCCTGTTCTGGGATTAAGTCTAAAATAAGCTCTGCTACACATATGCACCATATGGATCTGTTTTCCTTCTCATCCATTATAGAAATGAGAGGAAGTAGTTCATTGTTTCCTCATCCAACTCTCAGATTTGCAGGTTCCTCGAGGCAATATTTTTTTTATATGACCTATTTAATGTGCTAGGGAATTTTTTAAAGCCTTCTGTTGAATCTGTGGGGAGAAGTTCATGTTAGTGCACTGGGAAAGCTTTCTAAACCCATGGTTTTACTAGAAAATATAATCACATAGCTGAACCTCTGCAAATACAAGATTTTTCAGAATCGTGTCAGGCTTATTCACTAGTGTGAATTATTTGGGGGGGGGCAAACTGAAAAAAACCCTGCACGTCATAAAAATTGTAGAAAACAAACCCCTCATCTTTGACTTTTCCTCAAAGAGGGACATCTATTGATCAAAATATGAGAAGATGCTTATGAGTCTGTAATTACACTGTAATGCTCTGCTGAGCACCGAGTTTGTTAGCCAACATGCAGTACAGTATACGCAAAGAATCCTCACACAAAGTTGCAGTGCTCCATTTCAATGGATTATCGCGCACCATGAATGGGGACAGGAGGAGTCTGCAAAAACTAAGATTTTAATCACACGAGAAAACCCATAATTTTTCAGAAATAGTTTTTCTTTAAAAATGTTTCAAAAGTGGCTACAGGTTTAAAATGCACGCATTTGCCCACTTAGCACCGAGGTTCAAACAATTGTTCAGAATGACCATAATTGTATTTTATAAGGCAGACCTGCTAAAATGTTTGCAAGAAAATATTACGTATTATTACAGATGTACGTATAATTAGGCCAAACAGAAATACCTAAATGTGAATTCAATTGCAACACCAGTGGTCGACTCTGAGCAAGCAGTTGTTTTACATCTTGATTAACTGCTCCATGAGCAGCCCAGTATATTTTTAACATCATATTGGCTATGTGGGATGAGTCCCCGCAAAGAGGAAAGAGTGCCACCGACAGAATTTTTAGTGAATCATTTACATTTATGAACAAATTAAGAGTCATAATAAATTCTTCCTTATACTTAACTAAAGTGTATTCCTGATTCCACTGTTTTTAAAAGGACTTGAATTTTTTTTCCCCTTGTCCTTAAGTACACTAATATTTAGGAAAGCAGTCTGACTAGTATTCTATTTTCCACGGGCACATCCATCTAAGCGTTGATCAAAAAGTGCTAAGTTAGAACTATAGAATAAAATGAAAAATCATTTCAGAGTCTTTTCATGTAAGTTGACTTTATTGTTAATTTAGGCTTATATTAGTTTTCTGCAAAGATGAGGACATTTAATGAACTTATGAAAAAATCATAATCTGAAGTAGGTTTATCATCATTCTTTAATTTATTTTTACTGGGTTATTTAGAAAAAAGGGCTTTAGTTAGTAAATTCATATAATACAAAACCATATAGAAAAATAAGAAATAGAAATTAGTTTGCAAACAGTGAATAGAAAAAGCTTTGGTACATTTATCGATAATGAAAATACATAAGGAAATGAAGTCTAAAAAAAAGAAGATAAACTTTGACAAATATTACAGCAAAATCTTGATTGCTTTTACCTACAACATTAAAAGGTCCCCTTTCTACTGAACATTACTTAGAAAGGAGATGGGAAGTATGTTGGATTGCTCATATTACTAGTCCCATGGAAAAAATTCTAATGATGCAATGATGATGTCTGTGAATAATGACTTGTGGCGAATCAATATTCAACTTCAAAGAATTACCTTAGCAATGAATCCTATTCAGCAGCTAACAAGCACCTAGTTATAAACACTAAATAAATAGAAAACCTTTACATCAGCCTCACTAATCTAGACCTGCCAAACTCAATCTTCAGAACATGTTCTCTTACATCACATCAATCTCTGTGTTTTCAATTCCCCAGAACATTCATTTTGTATTTGAAATTTGCTGTCTTTGCATGAACATGATTTTCTTTGACTGAGTGACAAGGATGCTTTTCAGGATTTTAAATCTTCCTCTCAACCCCCACCCATTATGAACAAATACAAACATATGTATCACTGTGCTAGAATTTTTTCTTGGTGTACTTTGCATGAGTTTCGCAAGAAATCAGCAGGGCTCAAAAGGTGATTTCTTATTTTACGATCTTTAAGGGAAATAGCTCTGCTTCATTAAATTATAATGGCATGATTATTTTTTATTTATTCTACACTGCACGTATGTGTGAACAACTACAAAAAATACCAGTAATAAAAGTAAAATTAAAAACGTTTTACTCAACATCTTTGGTTTTTTTTAATCTCTGGTCGTTGTATTTGTTGAATCTCATAATAAAAAGATTGCAGCTTTTACTTCTGTTAGTGCTACAGGCCTAGAGTAGTGAGCTGAACTGCATTTGAATACTTTGATCATTAATCATCATACTGTCATTTGAAGTAACAGTCAAATTGTTCAATGTGTATTTGTATAAATGAAGCTACCATTTTCTACAGCTACAAATATTTTTGGTATTGGAAAACGGTATTGTCTGAGAAACAGTTTTGAAAAATAAACTTTTAAACATCTTAAAGTTTATACAAAAGGGAAAACTGAAGAACCGTATTTAACATTAATTTTGCTTTCTTCTCTTTTCTGTGTGAACTTCAGGCCACAGTGAGATTAATAACGAAACATATCTTTACTATGGGGAGATCAGAATTTCATCCTTAAATCTTCAGTGCTAAACCTAAAATTATATTTTCCATAAGATATTTTATTAGTTACTAGTAATGGGTAATATAATTCTGACATGTAGTAGTTATTCATAGAATTCTTACTGTGTTTCTCTTATAGCACTTTGAAATGTTTAATGGGTTGGAGAATAGTCAATAGAGGAAGGTAAGCACGTGTGCCATGAAAATATATCTATTTGCAGGTAGATATTGTAAGCGTAGAATATAGAGGATGTGCATGCTCGGTTATTTGTGTAAGAAACTATTTTCTACTTTAGACATTGGCCATGTAGACTTCCATTCCATTTTGCAGAAAATTTGAGCTGTATGATAAAAGCTAAGAAAATGTAGAGCTAAGAATAATTGTTAACTTTGGTTTGAGCTATGGGTTTATGAAGCGATGCAGGGGAAGATGGATCAACTTAAAGTAAAACAGAGGAGCCTGGGATGAAAGTAGTCACCTGGTGGCAGTATTCTGCACAGTTATGTGTGAGCCTTTCTTTTTATTTCCCAAGTCAAATTCTTGCATCCAGTGACAGGAGTTCTGCTGAGGCCTATGCCTCCCTTCAGGGCATGCCTTGTGTGGCTCAAAGGCACATCATTCTGGGTGGTCTAAGGATATGACTGAGGCGGGACCCCACAGGGAGCCTCATGCTGTCATCTTTGGCCAGAAGGATGGTGGAATCACACTTAGACCTCAAAAGTGGACTGAAGGATTAAACAGAAAGGAAAAAGCATCAGTGAATGTGTTAGAATGTCCTGCAAGACTCAGCTCATTTTTGGAAAATGAATGTCTCTCAGTGACTGTGAGAATTTTGGGAGTGGTGTAGACCCTATGGAGTTCAGGAACTGCTTTTGCAAATCTTATATAGCCAGTTCCTCAGTAGGTTATACACGAGAACATACAGAATCAACCTGTGGCTCTTAAAAAAAAAAAAAAAAAAAGATTTGTACAGAGTTAAAAAGATACTGTTGACTAACTTAAAATAATGAAGTTCAGGAATATTAGGTTTTTGAGCTAATTAAAGCTGTGCCAATAGGACACACTGTACAGAATTGGGAACTTTGAACTGGATACATTTTGTATGGTGGAAGAGAAACATTGATTAGTACTAACAACAGTGATGGTGTGATGTAGAAAATTGCCCTCCCGTGGGGTAGATCTGGACCAACATGGTGTATTTTTCAGACCCTCCAGAGTTAGAACAGTTGGGTTGGGTTGGTTGTGCTCCATCCCTAGTATATTCATCCTGATGACGTTTGCATATGAGTCACGTTCAGTTTGAATTTGCCAGATGTCCGTTTCTGT
Organism: Larus michahellis; assembly: GCF_964199755.1. Lineage (NCBI taxonomy): Eukaryota > Metazoa > Chordata > Aves > Charadriiformes > Laridae > Larus > Larus michahellis. Next base: position 85,407,993 of record NC_133896.1, on the reverse strand, counting down.
CTGTTTAAACAATGACATCATTCCATGAAGTGAACAGGGTCTAAAAATATAGAAGGAAGACTGTTTAGAAAAACAAAATTTAAAAAGCATTACTTCTATATTTTCACATCTCATGGTATATTATGCAAGCAGAAGCACAGCAATGTTGAAGCACCGTTCAAAAAAATGTGTCTGTTGCTAACACTTCATTAAACAATATATTATATAACGAAGCTTAATTGGATTTGTTTCTATTTCCCAGTCAATTTCTCCATTAATGGGAACGTTCTCCTTCTGAATACATTCAAGTGTACCATTTTCAAAGCCAGCATAATTTCACGGCTCCTTGTTTTGCATTATGTGAAGATCCCAAGTCTTTTCAGAGTGTTTTGTCACTTACTGTAGCATGGAAGAATTTTAAAAAGTACTGCTCAAGGTAAAGCTTATACAGAAACAGAGGAGACAAGGGGCAACTGAATTCTGAACTTTTATGTTATTGAATTCACATAAACCTTATACAAGCAATAAACTTTTCTTATGGACAAAGGGAGACTGCCAGCTAACCACTTGAGTTCAACAAAGACTCCCCAAATGTGTACTTAATTCGTTTGAGACTTATAAAATCTTTCTCAAGCCTGAAAAAATTCTGTTTTCTTCGTATTGCAGCCAATCACTGCACACGTTAAACATTTACATTAGTACTTGGTGAAATAAATTTAACAGTATACAATTTGAGATTGCTGCCTTGGTAAAGAAAGTTAACAGCAGTATATCAGAACACACATCTGGTGAGGTACTTTGATCCCTTTAAAGTAGAATCTGCAAGAGAAGAGAATGGAGAGTTTAGCCAAAGCTCTTGGGTAAAGCTCAATAAAGAACTATCTAGGAGTATGGATGGTATAATCGGCAATAAAAAGAAACCATTGAAAATCAGTTTCACGCTAAGCTTCTCCAACTGATAGGTCTACCAGAAGCAGCAGAATTTGATGACATAATATGTTTAGAGAAAGAGGTTTCTCATGTTCTTTCTTAAGACGTAACAGATGATTTTATGTGAATTGCACTATATCTGCCCGTTCCCCAGAGAAATACGGGTCACAGCACAAAAACATCTGCAAGCTTCCCCATGCAAAATGGTCTTTATATTTTGGACCAGAGATGAGGAAGGAGGCTTCTTTCAAATCAGAAGAAATGCACGATCACAACAGTGTGTTTATGTTGTTCATTTCTTCTAGGCTGTCTTTTCTACATACAGCTTCTTCAGAGCTTAGTTTCATGTTTGTAAATCTTGCATTTTCTTGTTAGTAGCAGCTGTACTTAAATATACCCAGGGCAGACTTTTCAGACTTTTTTTTTGAACTAGATCTGCTTTAAAATGTGTAGTAGCTCAGTGGGCTAGGTTCACATCAGGCAATGTGTGGTGTAGTAATCTCTGCTTTTGCTAAAAGACGCAAAGATTTGCCCAACAGGTTGAAATTTGCAGGGCAAAAAGAAGTGCAAGCAGACATATTACTGAAGGAGAGTTTTATAATTGTGTGGCTTCTAGTAAAAATATGTGTGTATTCTCCTTGTGACTAGACTTTACACATTCATCTCTGTTGAAACAAAATGTCAAAATATTCAAACTATCAGAGCCTGGTTTTGCACGTTAGAGGAACTTAGAGAGCAGCAAAGCACAGGGTCATAAAAATGTTTGCGTACTCAGTCACAGCACGGCAGCTACACCCTGAGCACATTTTCAAAGTCAAGCGGGAAGGTATCTCGAACTTTGCCTTGCAGTCTGTATTGATATTTTTTAAAAAATTTATCTGTAATAAAACAATATGTCCATTCAAGTGATTGTTAGAGCAGCTAACTGGACTGCTGAATGATGAGCATATACGTGCAGAGAGATACCATAGCATCAGAGTTTTTGTTGCAAGCTATAATTAAAGCTGTGAGTGCCAGACATAGGAGGTACGATATGTTTTTTGAAAAAACGTCAGATGATTGCCAGCAGTCTGCTAGACTAGTTGCTCTCGTCTGCTAGGGCCATGTGGCCTCACATTAGCATTTTTGCCGGTGTTACAGAGTTTGAGATGTTACTTATGGACTCGTGCATAACAGTTTGACAGAAATGCGGAGCTGGACTTCTTCCAAATTCCGTTACTTCCTTTCTCTCGAGTGGCATAACTTCTGTGTCTTATTAGCCTTGTACCACTACCTTTCAGTCTCACCCTATGTCATCGTTACGTCTGTATTTAGTTGAATTTGTGGCTGATTGAAGGATAGTCCAGTTGAGAACATCTCTCAATTGTGACGTTTTTTGTTTGACATTTGAACTTCAAAATTCAAATAAAAGGAATTCTGCAGTGCATTTTATTTGTTAACGTTATGATATTAAGAAAACTCAAATATCTTTTGGCAAACTGTATTTTTGTATCACTTATATGACGTAACCTACCAAGTCTTGTTATTGTGTTCTTATCTTTTCCGGTGGGGAAAAAAGGGCCATTGTCTTTACTGCAAGTAAGTATATAGATCACGTTGTCTGACAGTAGGGGACTCCAATAAAACATTGGAATAAACAAAGTCGGCAGAAAATATTACCACTTTTCCTCTGGGAGCTATTTAAACATGCTGCCACGTAAATTAGCCGTAGACTTTGAATTTTTGAATATGCAATAGTATGTGGTGTTCATTTTAAAGCAGAAGCAGTATCTTTTATAAAAGGAACAGCTGCAATTTTGAAAGATGCTGTGGGGATTTATCTAGGGTGGCAGCTAGACTTCAGCTTTTTCAAATTACTTGTGTAGAATTTGACAGCTGTTGGAAAGTTACTTCTAGCCTTATGTACAATTTATTTTGAAGAAACTCAAATACTTCATTAAAAAGGTTTTAATAGATTGCACGCATGGAAGTTACTTAGATTCTTTTGTTGTTGTCACATTTGGTTGTTTAATTTTTTTGTTGAATATGGTTGAGTTTTTGCTGACAAGCCCTGGCATTTATTTCCAGGTTTTAAAGTGATCTATTTTTTTTATTTTTTTTTCAACAGCTTGATCAAGTTGTCCGTCAGAGAAACCTATATAGTCTGGAACTTTTCCTCTCGTGTGCACAGAAGCAATTAAGTGTTTTATTAAAGGAAGAGCCAACCACTACAGAGGAAAGAGAGAGAGTGACATTCTCAATGCTGCTGATACAGTGTGATTTGTGAAGCCGCAAATCTCAATCGACAAATGCTGAATATATTCTAATATTGGGATTGTATCATTGATTCAAGATTGACTGGCTACTGTGCTTGGTGGAAGTATTTGTTGATGATGTTCTTTTATTTATTTATTTATTTTATTACTGTTATCAGAATACAAATACGGGAAGCAAAAAAAAGCCCTGGAAAAAAATGTTTTTATTTATGATTTTTCTTTCGTTATATTTTCTAGTAGCCCATGATCGAAGTTCTAGATGATTGCAGCAGTGATGAAAATGTTTCCCTGTTATGCCTGTTTTAAATGCAGCATCATGTGTTGATGTCATTTATCAATATTTTTGATGTTTTAAAAACCAGAGAAAAACACTTAATTGACTATAGATATAAATCCGTCTCTATTTCCAAAGTGCATTGCCTCAGGTGAGCCTGAGGACGTTATTATTTTTTGCTACTTTGATGTATAACAAAAGAATCAGAACTGATACATGAGAATTGACAAGCATTTTCATAAACTCTATCTCTAGTAATAGAAAAGTTAAAAAACTAAACAGTGCATCTTTTTAGAGTAGTGCAAAACATTGCCATAACCAATGTATAGTATGTATTTTGTTTCTGTTTTAGAAGGCAGCTTGATTCCAAAAGTTGTTTTCTCATGAAAATACGATTAATGTGACTGACCTCAGTTCCAGGAAGAAGATGTATGTAATTATGTGGAGACTGATACTGCACTGCTTCAGTGGAATTTCTGACAGAAGAAAGAGTGCAGCTTGCTGACCTCGGATGCCCTCTCTAAACTCATTGAAGGAAGCAGAAAAACTCCCCACTGATATTATTGGGCTTTGGATCAAGTCATAGGTCTTTCTAGTCTTGCTAACGGTAGCGTGGAGTGGAATTTCTGTGCCCGCACTCTATTGATTGTAGTTTTGGGGCCTTAGTTATAAAAAAGTTCTGAATGAAATAAAGAAAATCAATGTTCATGCTTAGAAATGTAAATAAACCGAGAATATCTTTTATGGTGAGCTTGTGATTCAGTGGGGGAGTTTTGGGCATTTTTTAGTGTAGTTCTTGTTATTCAGTGGTGGTTTGGTTTTTTTATTTGGCTGGTTTTTTGCATCAGCAGTCATTTTTCATAAATTGCTTTTTTATAGCAATAAGGGAACAGCAAATGGTTGCATATGTCTTTGGCACTGTGAAATATGTATTGCAGAGAGTTCAGCGTTTTATTTAAATATTTTTCTGTGCTTTGTTTTTGGAATCAAAGCCAAGGGCTTTTTCTTCTGTATGCAAAATTTCACTGAAGAAGTAAATAATGCTGGTTTTGCCAGATGATGGCCTCCCCCTAGATGAAAGTAGATGAAAATACAGTCTTCTTTTCGGTATTTCTTGATTGACTGATCAATTTCCATTTCTTATAGCAGACAGAAAAAAATAGTGTAAATGAGCCACTTACTTATCATTCCTAAGCCAGTGAAATTCTTACCCTTGTCAGCTGCACCAAAGATGACATAGATGTTGTGTCCATGGTTTAACCCCAGCGGGCAGCTCACTCATCCCCCCGTTCTTCCCTAGGAAGGGGAGGGAAAAGAGGGAGAAAAGGAAAGGAAAGGAAAAAAACTCGTGGGCTGAGATAGTTTAATAGAACAATAGCAGAAAAGGAAAATAATAATAATAATTATAATTATAATAATTATAATAATAACAACAACAACAACAATAAAAATAATAGTGACACAAGTTACTCTTTACTACCCAGTGATTTCGCACTGTCCCAAGCAGTCATCACAAGTACCCACCCCACGACTAAACCCATTTATGTACTGAGAGTATATGTAATATTAATCATTCTCTTTATGTTATTATATGTAATGGGAGGAACAAGAAGCCCTAGAACTAATCCTCAGAATCAAATTGCAAGAACTAAAATGTTCAAGCTACTGAGTCTGCAGTCTAGAACATCCCCAAGGCTCATATAATATACATGTTTAATATATATGTGATTATATCCTTTATATTACAAACAAACCATAAATATTGTTATGTAAAGATGTGTTTTAAACAATCAGTTTTGTGTATTAAAAGTTACCTAAAAGATGGAGTAACAGTAGATCCAATTTAGGTAATGGTGTCCTTCATTGGTGTCAGTCAGGCCCATTCTCTTTTAACACTTCTACTGATGGTCTGGAACAGAGAAGATCAGAACAGTGGGATTTGTAACTCATAGTTTACTAAGTTAATACTAAATATTGTGCTATCGTACAGTCCTACACGTTTGTAATGTATTTCTGTATGTTACTGTTGGCTCCGTATCTGCTTCCATTACCAAATTCTAGATTAGCTCTGAGACTAAGTTAACAAATAAGACATCATTTGCTACACACATTTTGTATGGAGTCTGTAGCTGAAATATGGGAATATTTTAATTTTTGCCTTGCTCTAAGAATCTCATTGACAAATGACACTTGAATTCCTTGAAGCATTTAACTCCTTCACTCCATCATAAGGAGGCAGAACAAAGGAAAAGCAGTAGTCATTCCAGAGGCTGAGATTGCATTAGTGTTTTGAGATTTTTGTGCATCTTTACATTGGTGCCTGATTAAATGTTGCCTCATGTCCTGCCAGCTCAGTAAATGACAATGTTAATTCTGTTTGACACGGATTCACCAAGGGGAAATCACATCTGACTAATCTGATAGCCTTCTACGATGGCATGACTGGATGGATAGATGAGGGCAGTAGATGTGGTCTACCTTGACTTGAGCAAGGCATTCAACATGGTCTCTCACAGCATCCTCATAGGGAAGCTTAGGAAGTGTGGGTTAGATGAATGGACAGTGGGGTGGATAGATAACTGGTTGAAAGACAGAGCTCAGAGGGTCGTGATTAGGGGCACAGAGTCTAGTTGGAGGTCAGTGACGAGTGGTGCTCCCCAGGGGTCAGTACTGGGCCCAGTCCTCTTCAATATATGCATCAATGACCTGGATGAGGGGATAGAGTGGATCCTCAGCAAGTTTGCTGATGACACAAAGCTGGGAGGGGTGGCTGACACACCGGAAGGCTGTGCCGCCATGCAGAGAGACCTGGACAGGCTGGAGATCTGGGCAAAGAGGAACCTTGTGAAATTCAAGAAGGGCAAGTGTAGGGTGCTGCAGCTGGGGAGGAATAACCCCATGCACCAGTGCAGGTTGGGGGCTGACCTGCTGGAGAGCAGCTCTGTGGAAAGAGACCTGGGAGTCCTGGTGGACAACAGGATGACCATGAGCCAGCAATGTGCCCTCGTGGCCAAGAAGGCCAATGGCATCCTGGGGTGCATCAAGAAGAGTGTGGCCAGCAGGTCGAGGGAGGTCATCCTCCCCCTCTACTCTGCCTTGGTGAGGCCGCACCTGGAGTACTGTGTCCAGTTCTGGGCTCCCCGGTTCAAGAGGGACAGGGAACTGCTGGAGAGGGTGCAGCAAAGGGCTAGTGGGGCAAAGGGCTAGGGGTACAGCAAAGATGTTTTGGGGACTGGAACATCTTCCTTTATGCAGAAAGGCTGAGGGACTTGGGTCTTTCCAGTCTGGAAAAAAGACGACTGAGAGGGGATCTTGTCAATGCTTATAAATACTTAAAGGGTGGGTGTCAGGAGGATGGGGCCAGGCTCTTTTCAGTGGTGGCCAGTGACAGGACAAGAAGTAACGGGCACAAATTTGAACATAGGAAGTTCCATCCAAACATGAGGAGGAACTTCTTTACCCTGAGGGTGGCAGAGCACTGGAACGGGCTGCCCAGAGAGGTGGTGGAGTCTCTGTCTCTGGAGACATTCAAAACCCGCCTGGACGCATTCCTGTGCAGCCTGCTCTAGGTGACCCTGCTCTGGCAGGGGGGTTGGTCTACATGATCTCCAGAGGTCCCTTTCAACCACTGTCATTCTGTGATTCTGTGATATATGTAGACATGACCTTGAGCCTAATTCCTGTTCATACTGAAACTCCAGATCCTGCTCTTCCACTGTCCACATATTTGAGTTTGCAGATTTTTTCCTACCCCTTCGATAGAGGGAACATGTGATAAGATTTCATCTTGTTTCCTAGCAGGAATAGCCACTGGTAAAAATTGTTCATCAAGGGGACAGATAGAATTTATCGTCGCTTTCAGATCACGTATAGCGTCAGTGCAGTTATCAAATAGACTTAGTGCAAATGTAAAATGAGCTAGACTGGGGCACACCCAATCTGTATTGCAGCTAGTTAGCTTTCTTGATGCCAGATGTGTAGGAGTTAAAACATAGAGCACAGCGTGGTCTAACTAGCCATATACATCTTACTGCTTCCCCAGCTGCATCGCAGCCTACACCGAGCTACCTGAAATACATAGTTTCTTCAACTAATCTAGGTACTGTAAACTCAGTTGCAGGAGTGACTAACCTGTGTACAAGTTCGTTTTAAAAATTTTTACATGGCCATTCTAAATACTGTCTAGAAAGTTTTTATAACGTACGTGACATTCCTTTTTCAGCAATGGGTTATAAACATGCCAAAGAAACATTGGTCTGGAAAACATTTTTTTATATGGGTATAATTTGGGCCTTCAATTCAATTCAATTCAATGTGTTTGCAGGAACTGATGAAACAAATGTTTTCTTTTCTGTGGTCTGTCCAAGAATATTGTTCCTCTAAGGCTTGAAGAATCGATGGCTTACCTGCTAGTATAGCTTAAGCACAAATTTCTTCAGTAATTTTTAAGCCTATGTAAAGCTAATAATACAGTTGCTGAATGAGGGTCACAGTTGAACAGTTGAACGTGATGGGGAAACCGTCTGAGTTGCACTCTGTTTGGCTCAAGTTTGTATTTGCCTTTGAAAGCGTATGCTTCCTCAGTTAAAGGAAGGCACTGAGATGTGTAGACTCCTCCTTGTAGACATTACCTAAGCAGTTCACTTGCCACGGTGATGTAGTGGCTAAAAATGCCTTCATCAGGCTCCCTCATACATGGAGCAAAAGGTCAGTCTTGCTTTATGCCGTTTGCCACATGGCACATGGTAGGTTTTGGTGTTTACACTACTGTGGGAAGCATTGCTAGCATTATATTATAAAGACCTATAGAAATGGCCTGAAAGTGGTGAGAGTCAACTGTAGGTGCTGGTGACAGCACGGTATTTAGCAACACAAAATAAAGATGATTACTTTTTTTTTTTTTATTGATCTTGTTTATTGTATGGTGTGTATTTTAAACTTGTATCACCTTTAAGTGATATGACATTCCTTTGATCATAATAATTATTATTATCCTGTGATAATAACAATAACAATAATTTCCTGTGATAGATGTGGTGTCAGTATTTTATCCACATCTTACATGCTGTGTAATTATAGCAATTGTAATATGCGTCAGAGATTCATGTTTGTTTATATTGCCTGTGATTCCTCACATTTCAGACTTACAAAACCAGCATTTTTTAAATGCTTTCCATTGTCCATCAGGGATAATGCGGTACACAAAGAAAGTGTTATTGAATAAACACTCAGACTCTTCTACTCTTTTCAGATGTAATTTTTAAAGAGTTTGACAGTGAATACTAGTAAAAAAATTAGACGCTTATTAATGCACATATCCTAAAAATAAAATTATCAGTCAAATGCTTCAAATTTATCTTTTGAGGGGGGAGGAATTTGGTATTAAGTCTGTATCAATAGATGTAGATCACCATCAGATGACAAGTGAACGACGTTCATTCTCTTTCTTCAAGTTAAAATATTTTTTCTTCTCACAAAAGCCAAAGGGATTTGCACCTCTCTGAGTTTAAAAAGAAGTTTGTCTTGACGGATCCACGCTACAGTGTAATGGAGGGAGGCCCTTTAGCAAAGGGAGAAACAACTGTTTTTGCTGAGTGAACTTTGTAGACTGTTCCCGTTCTTGTATTACTACCAAATTAGGGCATCAGTTACGACTTCACGTCGATCTTGCTACGTAATTTTTCTGAAAGATAGCTGGTCATGATGATACATGGCCAGTCTCTATTTTTGTGGCAATAATTTTAAGAATTTCATTACTTAAACACCCCACTCTTTTATTGTGACAACAGATTACATATTTAGAGAGTGATTGTGAAGTTTCCAGCCCCCAGGAAGTCAGCAGGAATTCTGCTGTTGTTTATTTTCAGCTCAAAATTTCATCCTTCCTCACATTTTTTGCAATTGTGACTACAATGAATATAACGCAAACAGTTTTGTCATTGTACAGTTCTGTAAATGTACTGAGAAGTTATTGCAAGAGCGGGTTTCATGATCGGTTCTTTGAAGAAAATGTCAGCATTTGTTTGGTTCATGGTATAGTGGAGAAGGGCGTTAAGCTGTTGGCTGAGACCTTGGTCAGGGGATACGTGTCTCATTATTGCTCTAATACTGCTAGAAAGAGTGCATTTCCATATTCTCCTTGAAATAAGTTGCTTCTCCTTTGATCCGTCAGAACTAATAGCGACTCTGTAGTATTCCCTACTGAAATGCCTAGAAAAAACACATTTGGTTATATCAACAAAATTGCTATCACAAAGATATAAATCAGTCTGTTTTCCTATCAGGCTTGACAGTGGTGGAAACACGATGGTAAATGGAAGGTGCTACCCTTTGTTACATATCCCTTTGACTACTAGTTTTACTTGACAAAGAAAATGGGGTCATCCCCTGCAAATTCAACTGCCTGATGAAGTTTACAGCTGGATAGTAGTTTGATATAACTACTGGATGAAGTTTGTCAGGGTGAAAGAGAACAACTTGCCTTTATTATGGATTGGTGTTAGAATGAGTCAAAATGTGTCCTGGAGCGTCGATGGCCAAGGATTTCAGTGGTTGCCTGAATAAAACAGAACTGCATTTGGTCTGTTTGAAACAATAACATTGACACTGGAAAGCAAGGTTATTTCAGAAAACTGTCCATATGCAATTTTACAACTCTCGTGTCTTTAAGGTTTTTTTGCATGTTTTTCACATGTTCTTTGCCCTAGGGTGAAATAAACAGTGTTATTCATAAATGTTTATGAGCATGATGGTGAATCAAAAGGAGGAGTTGTAAGCTAGGTGGAATTTCTTTTCTCCATGCTATTTTGGTAGTGAAGGCAAGGTTATTTGAAAGAACAGCAGTTCTCTACATGCAGAAAAACAAAAATAATAGAATTGTGGTTTGTGAATTTAGAGGGACTTGGTGCGGAAGAAGAGACAAAAAGGTATTCTTTTATAATGTAAAATTTGTGGTATAGTAAGAGAATGAAAAGAGAGAAGGGTGACAGAAGACAGAAGGATGGCAGGTTCAAATAAGAAGTGCAGACAGAAGGTTCTGAATCCTGTAGAAGACACTCATCTAAATCTGCAAACTTCTCAGACGTAAACAGCAAAAGGAGTCACGAAAAAAGAAAGGTGAAGATTCACATATTTCCTGTTTAAAGAGTAATTGGTTTCAGGATGCAGAACTCAAGCTTAACAGTGGTTTCTGTCAGGACCTAGACCATTTAACTAGAATGTCTCATCTTTCAGAAAATAGTACTACATGACAATCTGTACTTCAAAACAACATCCAAAATCTCAAAGTAAAATAAAATAAAAGTTTATGCTTTGTAAAGCTTAAAAGCATTGCAAGGCTGACATGTTGAAACCCAAATATGTTGGTCTGACAAAGGTCAATAGAGATTCCTGGGCATCCTTGACAGAAACTTTTCAGAGCTTTGCTGGGGATACTACTGCCTCAGGATGATGAACATATTCTTGCTTGATTGTTACACTAATATTAAAAACAAAGTTATATACACAATGGAGAATTCTTTAAAAGTCTGCCAAATAAAATGGAAAGGGATCCAGATGTTGTGTTCAAAGATAATATGTCATCTATTCATCTTCTTGGAAATAAGAAATGTGTTTAGGTCTCAGACAAAATAATTTTTCATTTGCAGAGATTGGAATAAAATTTTCTGTAAGCTCAAGACAGCAGTGGAGAAGCTCTACCGACAGATACACAGTTCATGAATGACAAGACTATTCAGAAGAATACAAATAACTACAAGCAGGATCAACATCAAATTGCACTCAATTTGATTATGTGAACATGTAATATAAATATCATAATCATCATGTGTATGCACAGTTTTCAAGACGATTTGTCTTCCACAAATTCTTCAAAGGACAAGTGAGTTGAAGGAGGGGATGACGAGGTCATCCTCCTCTGTTTTTAAGAAGGATCCAAATGGATGGGTGATTGGTTTATTGTATGTTGGGGCCAAACGCTAATACCTATCCTGATGCATAAGCATCCAGAAGTGCATTCTGGTTTTCCCATAGCAATCATATAGCACAATTGTCTGTACCAATTAGATGTTTTAATCATATTTTTCTGTTGGTTAAGCTTCAATAAATCAATCCATTAAGTGGATTAGTCTTTTATGTGCCTTTTATACCGTTGGTGTCATGAATAATTTAATTATGGCTGCCTCCAGGACAAAGCTCAGAAATGTCAATTAACAACTTTTAAAAAGGTTTTCTACATTATAGTCAGAGTTGATTCACACTTTCTAGACTTTCTGTTGTTGAGCTCAGTGAAACGGATACTGTTTTCCTTTAAAGAAGACAAAACTGGGGTGCCAAATTTGCTTGGTTTTATTAAGAAAGCCTGTTGGTCAGTAATGTTTTTAATAGTGCTCTGAAAAATACATATTATTATGAAAAGTCCAGAAATCAACTACAACAGAAGTATTCTTTGCTGACTTGCAAATCAAAGTTTCTTAGTGGATTTTACTCCTGCTGTTAATCAACGAGGCCAGGATTTTACTCATTGTTTCTAGCTAATGTCTTGCCTTCTTGACAATGGAGCATTGAGGGAAAATCAGCTTACCACCCTCAAAAAGGGCTTTCTGAGAAAAGAGAGAAACACTGAAAAGCATTCCAGCCTGGAGTCCAGCTGGGAACATGGTGCTTCCATCTCCGAAGATGTCATCCTGCCAATTTCTCTCACCAAATACATCAGCCTACTCAAAATTTGCAGGGAGAACTCCCCCACTTGCGTAGACTATAATGTGTTCTGAGTCTTGGAGGGAAATGTTCTATCACACTTTCACAGAGACAATACATCTTGTACTCGGCAGTGGTTCCTGACATGCTGTGCTACTGTATTGGCCTTTTAATGTTGAATTTTACATAGCTGCCTGTTGTGCACTGTATTAAAGACACTTCAGGTACTATACTGAAAGGAAACTGGCTGTATGAAAAGAGCTTGAATTTTGTTTTCTTTTTCATTAGTGAAAACTGCTGATATTTCTTTGCAAAGAGGAGGAGATTGGTGGTACAGGAAGACTTTCAGTATTCTTTTAATGAAGGATATTGCATGTATTTTACCATGTGTCTTCAAGCAGGGGTCCAGTGCCCTTAGCACCTAAAATTGGCTGATGAGACAGAATTACTCAGAAGACTGGTTTTCATCCTCTTCCTACCTCAATTTGGGGATTTATTTCATTTCAAAGGCAAGTTTGATTACCTCTAAAGCAGGTGAAACAAGTACCTGTTAAAAAGAACAAATAACACATACGGTTCACACAGAGGAGATAGTGAAGTAGTCTCATTCCTTTCCTCATGGAAGTCCTGAGGATCTTTTAAGTCCTGAGGATCTCCGAAGTCCTGAGGAGTTTTATCCTGACCCGTGACAGTAAGCAAATCAAGGGCCTTTGCTCACTTTGGCATAGGCAGATAGAACGCAATCCCTATATCACCCAGTTCTCCTCCTTTCACTCTTTCCCATGCCATATCGTTCCAGGCTCCTACAAACAGGGAAAAGGATGCTAACAAGGTACTCGTGTGTACCTGCAAATGAGCTAAATATGAGTTGTTGTCATCACTAACAAGCTTCGGTCACTTTTTTCTAGCACGTATCAGCGTATCTTGCAGAAATGGCATCATGTATCATTCAGTTTTAGGTTCAGCTTTGATAGAGAGGTGATGCATGCAGTTCTTTTGACCTCTTTGAGGAACTGACTACTTTTGACCCTTATGTTTACCTCTCATTAAATGGACAGTAAACTAGTGCCCCGATACGTATATGCTTGACAATGCTACAAAAACCTAAATAGTCAAACATTATCATCAAATATTCTAAGATCTTGAGATATTTTTGAAAGTCACAGAGTATTTTTTAGTCATTTTAATAATAAATAATTATGGTCTTTTAGTGTGTCTTACAGTTTTCCACTCCTTAGCATTCAAGCTTTCCCCTGGAAACGTAAGTGCTAAAAAGCCTTTTTTCCCCTTTAGGAGATCTAAGATTTACAGAATCCCAGGAGGTAAGCTGTTAAGGAAAGCATCAAATATTGTAAAACCTATGAGAAAATCACCAGAGGAGCAGCCATGCGTGGGATGGGTCAATGGTTCACCCGAAGGAGCATGTCACGCTTCTGCCCTGGTTCTCCCGTCTTGCTGTTAACCTCAGTTACATGGTCATAACTTCACTTGCCCTTCAGGATGAAGGTTTGGGCTTAGTTTGCAGGTTGGCTTTACTTCACGCTAATGCTGTCTTCATTTGTGGTCTTACAGTCTTCTCTTACTAATGAGAAAACATAAGCATCGTGTCATTCTGTCGGGTTATCCTACAACACACAACCTCGAAACTCTTGGCAAACATTTTTTATTTAGATTATTCAGGAGAAAAAGGATCTCTCTTCTTCCTTAAACAAATTTCCCTGCTGTAGGATACACTAGAAAGCAGAGGGACTTAAATTTGTGTAAAAAATTGTAAATCCCAATGCAATCTGAGTCGGTAGACTGCTCCTGATGCAGTTACCGGAGCAGTAGCCCCTGTGTTTAAATAGAGTATGGATACCTCACTAGTTCTTCTTGACAGGCTGCCACAAATGTGAAAAAAATCATGCAGACCTTGAATTAATCACTCCCACATTGTTTGGCTTATTACATACCAAACTGACAAGCTGCTAGGCAGCTTGGATACAGATAAGGCAAAAATGTGGAAACCGACAACTGCTCTGTGTGTCAAAATTCTGTCAGTGATCCTGTTTATAGGAAAATTTCTTCACATTAGAAAGTCCAAGTCTTACCTCATTCTGATACACAATAAAACATGGTAAAATGTGCAGAGCTGGTATGATCAAAACATATATTTGCAGCAATTGTACTTTAAATATGATTGCTAACGAGTAGGGAGAGCTTGGTACTACTGAGGAAAGGTAGTAATTCTTTTCCCTATTGATTACTCTGTGGATGTATCTAAACTAAGGTTAAAAATAAAGAACATCATAAACAAAAGTGACTAATCACAGGTTCTCAGCAGAGAGAGAAATTCTTAAAGCATGTTGGGTCCTCACAGAAGTTCATTAAAGCAAAGACAATGCAATGGACTTTGACCCATTAGAGCACACTGAATACAGTGTCCTTCCCTCAATTGTCTGGAAAACTAGTAGAAAATGACTGGTTCTCATTGTACAAATCAAGACTAAAAGTCAGCTTGTGTCTGTGTATGGAAAAAGGGGAAAATCTGCAGAAGAATAATGGTCCATCAATATTGTATGAAGTTCTCAGTACTGTAAATAAATAATGATTTAATACTGGAATAAAACTGAGTTAATAATATTAAGCATGGAGAGTCTTTTTTTCAACCCTATGATGTTTGACATGTAAGGCATCGCAAATGAATAAATGGCAATGCTGTAGGGTCATTTTTATTCTCATGTCAAATAGTGCTGCTGCCATGCCTTTCCCAAGGGAAGCAGCATTGCAGAGAGAAGGTGGAGCAAATGGCCCATCATCATTAGTGATCTTACAGGGGCATTAAAAAAAAACTAGATAAACTTGCTCAGAACAACCAGGCTATCAGTGTCTCCTGGGAAAGGCCTGTCTTCACCACTTCCAGATCAGACCATGGACCAGTGTGATAATTCAGAGCTGGGTGAATTTTGCACATTTATGAGGTCCACTTAATTCAAAGTGAATTCAGTGCCTGAGGGTTACCTGGTAAGCAAGGCAAAATGCAGTGATTGCAAAGAGTGGTGGTGAGTTATCAATGTACAGGGTGCACTCTCAGGGCTGGTAAAAACTGCACTTATTTCCCGCAAGAAAGTAATATTGATCAGTAAAGAGAAATGAAGACCATCCAAGAAAAAATCTGCCTAGACATAAAGACAATCCAAGACCAAACATTTGTTTGGTCTTGGATTGTCTTTATGTCTAGGCAGATTTTTTGGCACAGGCCAAAACTCTTTGCAATAAATGTGAAATAAAAATAGCAAGTCTAGTCGATTGTAGCCTAGATAAGAAACACACTGCTAGGCTTCCAAAAAGCCCTCAATATTTCTCAATTCTGAAAATTCTCCTCAATTCTTCAAATTCTCCTCAACCTTTTTGGCAACACGCAGAGAAATAGATCAGAAAATCCACCTGCAGAAGATACAGCTGGTGATTCAGAAAAAAGGTGAACTTCCAGCTACTGGAACTTTGTATTAATAGAATAATAGCAAATGCGTACTTTTGGGGAGTTGGTGTCACGGTTTTGGTGAAGGAGGGATGCAAGGGCAGCCTCTGTGAGGAGGCAGCTGTGCAGGGGCTGCCCTGTCCTGGACACAGCCGGCTCTGACCAACGTACCATAGGGCAAAGCTGAGCCCCTCCAACAAGATGGTGTCACCTTGAGGAAAACATATTTGAGGAAGGACAAAATGCTGCACAGGCAGGGAGGAGTGAGGAGAAGAAATGTGAGAAACAGCCCTGCAGGCACCAAGGTCAGAAGAAGGAGGGGAGGAGAAGCTCCAGGCGCTGGAGCAGAGATCCACCTGCAGCCTGTGAAGGGTCTATGGTGGAGCAGGTATTTCCCTGCAGCCTGTGGAGAGGGCCACACAGAAGCAGATATCCACACTGCAGCCCAAGGAGGACCCCCATACTGGAGTAGATAGATATTTCCTGAAGGAATTGTGTGTGCCCTGTGGAGAGCCAACATTGGAGCAGGTTTATCTTGAAGGACTGCAGCTCATGAAGAGGACCCACCCTGGAGCAGGGGAAACGTGTGAGGAAGAAAGAGCGGCAGAGAGGAGCTGTTATGGACTGACCTTATCCTCCTGCACTGCTTGACAGGGAAGGGGTAGAAGAGTTTGGAATGAAGGAGTGAAGTTGAACTTAGGAAAAAAAATAGGAGAGGAAGAAGATGTTTTAATTTTTGTCTTTATTTTCCAGCATCCAACTCAATTTTAATCGGCAATAAATTAAATCTGCTTTCCCCAAGTTGAGTCTCTTTCACCTGTTGACAATAAAATGATCTCCCTGTATGTACCTTGACCCATGATCTTTTTCATCTTATTTTTTTTTCTCCCTGTCCTGTTGAGGGAGGGGAGTGAGAGAGCGTCTGGGTAGGAATCTGGCAGCCAGCCAAGGTCAACCCACCAGATGTGCACTGACATTGGAGCCGCGGTGGCAACTTGCTTACGTGGATACCTCCTCCAGTCATGTCAACGGGGCTGGAAAACCAACGCAAGTGTCTCATCGGTCTTTCCTCATCTCACAATGTTGTTGCATTGTCAGCAACAGCTGGAAGCATAAGAACAGGGGAAAGAAGGAGAAAGAGCATAGTCTAGAGGAAGTGGCTGGCCTGCAGTGCCAGTGGTGAGGAGAGGCTGCTCTCAGGACGGAGAGGGTCCTTCCTTCCTAAGCACGCATTTGCTTATGAGAGTCCCGGCACTGTGAGACAATGGCAAACAGAAAGTTGTGTGAATTCAACTAGCATTGAGATACTCCGTCCTGAAGGTTAGAAGGCGGAATGAGAGAAGATAAAATAAGGGAACAGCAAGGCAGCTGACAAGAGAGGAACGAGTAGCATTGGGAGCTGGCGCCAGAGAATTCAGCAAAGCTGGGACTGAGCTAAACACAAGAGTGCAAGGGTGCAATAATGAAGATCACAAATGGAGATATTGGAGTGAGCAATGCTGAAAAGAATGAAAATGGTGGTTAGTGAGAGAAAGTCTTGACAAAACTAATCTGAAAGAAAAAAACAAATAGTGACCATTCAGATGTAGAGCCTGGGTTGGGATGAGGGCAGGGAGGTGGGGGACCAGGAGGGGAGGATGAACTTCTGAGTAATATTTGCTTCCACACACGCACTATTAAAGTTGGAGAGTGGTGCTGAAAGAGATTTAAATAGAGTTGATTTCCTGAGCTTGTAATGAGTCCATGCACTTTGGGTTTGGCTGAATTTTTTTCCATTTTTGTTTCTTTTCTTTTTTTTCCACAGGAAGAAGTAATAGCCTCTTCAAACCAACTTTAGTTCTGGTCCAAATCAGTTTTAAGATTCTAGTTTGGGAATGACAGGATCAAATTCTCACAAACCTTCTCAGGAGATTGTGGCCCAGCAAAATTAAGATATTTCTGCTGTCTTGTTCTGGATCCAGAAATTCTTTCCACTTCTGAGTCTGCTTTCCAACCAGTGCTGCTAAGGTGTATTTGAATCAGAAGATTAGACTCCAAAAGAGTTGTTTTTCTCTCTCCTTTGTCCTATTCTCTCCTCCCATGTCCTAACCCCCACCACTTGCCAAAGTTTCACTCCCTCCCATCTCTACCTTGCTGCCAAAAAAAAGGAAAACAAAAACCTCACAGCTCACCCTCATTTTTTTTAATAAGATCAGATTTTGAGGCTTTGGTTTTGACTCATGTCTATATGAGGTAAAAACCACTCAGCTTTTTTTTTTTTCCCCCCCAGTCTTAAAGCCTGATGTTGCTTTGTATTTGAGGTAAAAAGGAGATTAATGTCCTCGTGTATTCCCAATAACAAACATTTTAATTTATTTTGCATTCCGTTCTTGCATTGATTCTGCGGAACCACACAGCCTACTGGACTAGATTGATGGCTGGTCTGAAGCCAACATGTTTTTTCCTATGTTCTTAAGTGTTCCTGCTGACTTCTGTTTTCTGACGTGTTTTTGGATTGCCATGGTATGATGCTGTCGAGCAGAAATATAATTGTCTATTTGGTTTTTTTTCATCTGCTGTCAAAATACTTCACAGAGTGGCCCTCAGCTTTAAAGGCAGGAAGCGCAAATACACACACACACGCATACAGAGATAAACATTCATCCGTCACAGGCGTTGTCACATTGAGCTAATCGCGCCGCCCATTTAGGAAGGTGCAGTTGAAGACAGAGGAGTCTTGCAAATCAAAACTTGACTGCAGAGTTGCTTGAGCAGTGACTCACTGAGCAGTCGTTGTAAACAAAATAATGTGTGCCTCAGTTTACTGCACTGTAAAAATAAAGTGTCACTAAATTCTTTGGAAGTTGAAACAATATTCCAAGAATATGTTGAAGTGCTTTTTAATTCAGGTGACTGTTGATAAGCATCATTTTGACTGTATCTCGCCTCAGAAATAAACAAATTAGTATTAGGAAAGCTGCCACTCCCAGCAGCCATGTACTCAGAACATTCCTCCTTCTCCATCGTCTCAGTGTATTTGTAAGGGACGTGTTGGTTGTTTTCTTTACACTGGAAAATGTGAAGCACAAAACAAGCATGAAGCAAAAAAAAAATTGCAAATGAGCGCTAAGAAAGGTAAAACTGTCAGAATCTTTTTTAGGAAACATTTACTCTATCAAAAATTCTGTGCCTTCTTTTTATGGGGGGAGGTAAAAAGCATGGTGTTCGGAGGTGGGGGGGGTGTAGGTAGTGCATGGATGTCATGATTAAATGTTAGCTTTGTGTCTTTTTTTTGTGGCCTGCTAGGAGCTATGTACCATGGTGATACATAAACAAGAAGTGACCAATTATTCATGTGAGAAGAGGTTTCATGAATCACAGAAAAACAGTAAATTTTGTGGAAAAGCACATTTCACACTCTTTTCAGGTTGTAATTACGACAACGTGGAATCACTATTATAACTATGCACATTCTTTTTAGTAAGATTTGGGGGTGGGTGGGAGAAGGGGTTCTGATAGTATTGGAATGATTTGCAATAAACCCTTTCTTCTGTTTTTGAGGAGAAAAAAGCCTACTTTAGCTGCCTGCTCCGGTATGGCTCATTGAAGTATGTGCCAAGTGCGTAAATGAAACCCTGGCAGAACTGGCAAGCCTGCAGAAGGTCAAGCCCTGAAGTGTGTGTTTTTTGTTAGCAGAAGCTCTAGCAGGAGACCAAGGGAACGGTGGGTGCAGTGCCACCAGTTAGCTGAAGATGAAATAACTATTTAAGCAATACAGCATCCCTGTCCACAGGAGTGCATTTTTACTTCTTTGGTGGTACATCGTAAGGAAGGAGTTTTTCCAAGTACAGAGGAGGAATCTGCTGCTAATAGGCAACTCGCATTGCTTGGATTGTTCCTTGCTTGAGGCACCTAAGTTCCGACCTCCTGCACTGAAAGTCCACTGGCATAAACACCCTACCACGCTTTTGGCGTGATCTTGCAATGGGCTCTGCCTGAGGACAGATTTGTGCTGCAGTAGAGTCCCATTGACTTCACTCGGTGTCTAAGACAGCACGAATATCCACTACCCCAGAGAAGGCAGTTGGGCTGGGGAGCTAATGCTGGCAAATAACTTTTAGGTAGCAAGTATGTGTTTTACCTTCCTCTTTTAATGAAATCATGTCAATCAAAATCCATACTTGCCTTCACTGCCAAGGGCTGTTGGCTTCATAATCTGCTACAGAAATCCATCATTTGTTTCATTCCATGTATACATCTAGCTAATCATACCAGGTAGCCTCACCATGCCATTGTGCAGCATCTCCAGCAGTGTCAGAGCTGTTTGGTTCTCAGGCGCTTTGCTGGTTTAGTGTTGTGTTAGCCACTGGGATTGCGGTGCCTGCCTGAAATACTTTGTTACAGAATGCAGAATGTCTGAGGAACATTATCTATCTGCCACTTGGAAAGCCAGGCAGCAAATCTGACATGACAGAGTTAATGATCCTGGAAGTGTCACTCCACTGACTTGATGAGAAAAACCAGATACCCCATAGCAAGGACTTTAATGATACCTTTCCATTAGCATGGAGAATCCATAAGAATGAGGTCAAAATGGACACGGAATATGTAAGACTTGAACCCCATCACTTGACAGAAAGTGGTAAAGAGAAAAGGAACGATTTTGGTCTTAAATCAGAATGTCAGGAGTTAGTAAAACACCATTTCTTTATCTGGCAGCCCCTCACAGTGAAAAATTTGTGTGCAGAGATGAAGGCACTGAGAACTATGTGTAGACAGGATAATCAGAAAGCAACAAAAGTACATGGGTCCTGCCTTCAGCTTGCCTTCAGAGGCTGCACTTCCTGCTCATTGCTTTGTGCATGGGATGGCCAGCCACGGTTTTGATAAACGGTTCCTCCTATCAAAGGAGATGAATGGAGAGTTCTCATTTTACAGTGGCTTTGCCCAGGATGAAGTGAATGTAGAGGATGTCAGTGACTAGACTAGAGAATCAAGCCTGAGACATGACCTCCTTTGAGCTGAGAGTGGGTGATGAGAAGGAGCGAGAGGAGGGTCATGCTGGAGGGGAGAAGTCCTGCTGCTTAAAACACTCCTCTCATCAGTGGTCCTGGCTATTATCTCATGTCACAAATAGGGTGAAAAGGAGCCAAGACGCCCACCAGTCCCCACTATACTTTTTGTTCTTTATCACCATTCATCAGGTGCCATGCCACATTTCATATTTTCCATCTGCTTTTGGCCAATATGATCTGGTACTGCTCAACATCAGAAACCTGTTGATTCTGGACTGCTAACTACTACTGGCTGGCACGCCAAACTGTAGGGTGACTTAACTGTGGTGGAAGACAGACAGAATTGTTTCCAATGTACACCTAAGGAGGCCCTCAGTAAAGCAAACATTGATTTTGGAGAAGAGTTTTTTTATTTTTTTTACCTGTCTGCTGCCAGCAGGCTGTAAATAGGATCCCTATGTTTTTCCCCGTTGATACTAACCCACATTGGAGCTCATCAGCAACCTTTAAGCCAATAGAAGTTGCTGAGCGTTGCTAGAAGCCACACACACCTCAGAACAGATGAGGTCC
Source organism: Larus michahellis (assembly GCF_964199755.1). Lineage (NCBI taxonomy): Eukaryota > Metazoa > Chordata > Aves > Charadriiformes > Laridae > Larus > Larus michahellis. The sequence goes on along the minus strand of NC_133896.1, from coordinate 85,386,834 downwards.
GCCCCAGTTGTCACAGACCGGTTACGAGGAGCGAAGGCACTGCAGGCAACACTGCAGCCCATGGGTGGCCTGTGACTGCTGGTTCACTGGGTTCATCTTGCCTTCATGGACTAACTCTCACTATTATAAATCATATAGGTATGAGTTTCTTCCTGGAGCAACTTGTTTGCTTTATTTATTTGGAAAATTTCAGTAACTGCACTCACCACAGCTTCTTTTTCTGCTGCTGAACTTGCCATAACTGAGGCTCGCTCAAGAATGCTTAGGCTTAACAGTGTGTGATTTCCCCTCATGATTTCTGAACCACATACTGAATAGATGTGTTGGTAAAGTGTGGTAAATACATTTCCAGATAAACTAATGGTATCTCAGAAATTACCCACTTCTCTAGAGAGAGAATGTCACAGATCTGGGGCACTCTCAGACTAAAAAAGGCCTGGAAATCCTGTCTTGTCCCCCTCCTTCCCCAATTTTAAGAGCAGTGAAACATTCAGAACAGAAAACAATCTATTTTTAGTACAATCACACAGTCACTCTGGGTATTATTTATATTTAAATTAAAACCAGCTTTTAGGCCTTCAGCTAACCCAGAACACTGATGTTATTTAAGGAGGAGGGAAGGGGAGAAAAAAGGTTTAAAATAGCTAAATAATTAATTTGAACCTGGCATCACACACTGAGAGGAAACAACAGCACTCTGTGATGGCTACTTGCTTTAGAAAGTTGGTGGAAAAAACAGTCGTGTGTGCTATGCAGTTATACAAAAGTGGCTACCAGGGCACGGTTTACAGAAGTCACGTGTATGCTTTGTGGCAAAGCAATAGTTAAAACATTGCTTGGGCTGAGTCAAATGCCCAGTGGTGCCTGTTTGGAACATTTTCCTTTGAGTCACTTTGTTTGAAATGTAATAGATGGCTGGCCAATCTGTTGTTAGAGCCTCTGTAGTTGTTGCCTGGAATATTATTCCAAAATGTTTACTCCACAGAGGTGTCTCATGAGTGGTACCTCTTACTCACATCTGTCACTTTTTTAGGAGGAGTAATTTGAACTTGCTCTGTTTTTTTGCTCACATCTCACAGATGTTCAGACAAGCAGGGCTGTTTCCTTCAGTCACCCTGTCCCTGCATACGCTTCCAAGGTGAATTCAGGTCCAGATATAAAAGCGACTGAAGTGAGCAGAAAGGCAAATTAAAGTCAAGTATATTCACAATAAAAAATATTTCCAGCGCAACCAAAGAGCCTGTGAAAAAGTGAAAGGATCAATGTTTCTGCTGACTGGTCACAGGAAGGGAGTGAGAGGTCCAGATCCATTCAGGAGATGTTGTTGTGGAAGTCAGTGAGTGAAGAGCCTTGACATAACAACCCCTGATAGTCCCAAAATCCCAGATTCATGAAGTGTAAACACGTTTTAGTGGAGTTTTGGAGAAGCCTGGTATGTGTCTTAGGCAAAGGAGGCTCTATGTGATTTATCACTTGCTAGATCTTTACACAGCCATCCACTGTGGTCCTTATACCGCCCATGTACTCCTACCACAAACTCCTTGCAGCCTGAAGCCGAAGGGGAGTTGGAAGGAACATGGGGCTGGTGTGTTTGACCTAAAACTTCAGAATATGTGCACTGCCAAATCCTTTCAGTAAGTGGCGGTGAACTGGGCCTTGTGCTGGTGCACAGTGCCTGTTTGAACTGAGGAAGAGAAGAGCTCCAGCAGCGCGGGAGGCATCGAGACCTGAGATGTTCTTTGACAAACACAGAGATAGGTATCATCCTGAGTTAGCCGGCAGCTTCTGATACTCAGACTCCTCCGGTAAAGATACCTCACTGCCTGCTAAACAGGCTTTAGCACTGAAGAGCTGGCTGTTGTAGTCCTACCAGACCTCTGTTATTTCTGCCTTTGGAGTGAGGTTGGATTCAGGATCTCTTCTTCAGTGTATGGAGTTGGGGCAGATAGCTGTTTTGGGAACAAGATTAATTGTCTGCAAAGTGTGCAGGGGTCTCTGAGGGAATGTACTTCTTCGCTATTCCTCATGGCATAAATAGCACTTGATTCTTCTGATTTCTTAGAAAGCTCCTCAGCTTTGTTCTTGCAAAGACCACCATTATGGAAGGAATGAAGGAAAAATGTGATCTAAGCTTTCCTGCCCAAAGGTAGATGCTGCTGAGCAATGATACTGCAAAGATTTTTTTTCAAGATTATATGCTATAGCTGCAAAGAGACCAGACAGGAAACCTTCTGCCTCTGCAATAGCATCCCCCAAAATCTCATCTGGGGGGGATGCTATTGCAGAGGCAGAGGGTTTGGGGACTGATTTGGATCAGGTGGTCACCAAATTAGTTTGTGCTATTTCCATTCACTTGCTGGCTTAAGCAGCTTTGACTAGAGGTTATTTCAGGTTATTTTTCCAACCTAAATCAGTCTATGATTTTGCGTACAGAATTGATCTGATAATCCTTGCTTTCAGAGAAGCTGTTTTGTGCTTTATACCAGGAGTTGTGGTTGGTTAACTGCCCTCTTCAGATAGGGGAGAAAATGTTCCCTTTCCCAGGGAATACGATTTAAATTGCTCTAAGGGATTAATCTTTCTTGTGTCTTTTAAAAAAGCTATTTTTTTATGCTGTTGACTAGGATCTCATCTTGATGGCTCAGATAATTTAAAGCACTGTGTCAGCCTTTGCAGGTGTAGCGGATGCCAATATCACACTTAACCTAGTCTGTCAGAGTTACAACGTGGGCTTGATGGGGGCTATCAGCTGGTTCAACTGGCAAAAGCTCTCATACTGTTCACTCCGAGGCCTGTTAGAGTTATGAGCTGCCTGCATTACAGGAGATCATGAGTTAGTGTTGGTTTACACAGGGACCCTGGAGAATAAACAGAAGGTCCTCACGTGAAAAGATCCCAGAAAGTGTCAGTGGGAAAATGCTGGGATCTTTCCTGCCGTCCGCCCTGAGAGTAATGGGGTGCTCTGCTCTTGTTGGAAGGGGAGATATGAGTCCCCTGGCAGTATCCCAGGGTCACGCTGTGAGGCCATACTTGCAGCACAGGACTACAACCTTTCTCTGGTACTTTGCCTCTGGGCATAAAGTTGGAAATTATAGAGTCTGTTACTGGGCGAAGAACTTGTGTGAAGCCTACGCTGTGGCAAGGGCTGTCATCGGTGATAAAGCATCCTTACATCCTGAAAAATCCACACCTGAAGTGAAACCGTTGTCTACTTGGGAGGATGGAGTGGCTGAAATTGTCTTGTGCTGGAGGAACTGCTTAGAGGATGAACGTTTCCCAATCTCTCGACCAACGTCCCCCCACCTCCCCCTCTCCTGCACACACTTACCTCTTTTTAAATCAAACAATCAAGCAAACAACAGAAAGCATGTGTGCTGTGAAGTCTGCGTTTTAGTAAAATGTCTAGCAATTAACAGGAAGCAGTTGTGACCTCATCTGGCAACGTACAAAAGCCAGTTCTAAAAATGGTGTTTAAAACAGTGACATTTAATTGGTAGCTGCCAAAGAAGGACACACACAAACTTTGTTTAAGTATAACCTGATTTTCAGCATGAAGGAATCTGGAGATGTTTTGACATATTTATGTTATGTAATGGAAGTATTAAATAGGAAATGAGAAGTCAAATTTTTTCTTAAAAAAACCCTATTTATGTTTATATACCCAGACAAAATGTAACACTACAGTAATGCCGTATTCCTCTTTTCCTTTCCATAGTTTTGTCCCATGTCTCTGTTGTTTACATTCCAGTTAATTTGAGCTAGATCATGTTTGAAGTCAGTTACCTCATTGTCCTTTTTTGTGTAAAAGCAGCGGCATAATTGTAAATTACAGATTTATTAATGAAACATCCGAAGCTTCCAAGAGTCATTAGCAGGCAGGATGGAAAGATGCATCCTACGCATGCTGCAGGGTTACTTACCATCTTGTGTATACTTAGGCAAAAATGTCAGAAAACGTGGGCAGCATCATCTGAAGCATAAATCGGACATTCTGGAAGAATATGCAATGGGAATAACAGCTTGCAGGCTTGGTTAGAGTGAGAAGAAGGTGGGTCTCCTTCTTTGTTATGTCCCCCCAGCTTTAACTGGTGCTTACTTGGAGGTAGGAATGAGTTTGAGTGACATTTCCAGAGGCTTAAATAAACACTTTGTTAAATTATTCTGGCCAAAATACACTTTTGAACTGGTGTCTTTGCTGAGGATAATCAGAGCGCAGGGCACTTTAATGCTCTTCTGTTTCTAGTCTCATCCACTGATGTCTCCACTTGACTCCACCTAGGTGGCAGGTTCAATAGGTACCCTATTAACAGCTTTGTGTTTGGGAAAGTCTTAGCTTTCCTTAGAGCAAGGACTGTCCATCTTGTCCCACAATGGGGAAAAGTGAAAAGGGACTGTTCTTGTATGTCATTTAGGGAATGGTTCAAGGTCTGGTATGCTGAGTTTGAAATCAGCAAGGGTAAAGAGTAATAGTAAAATCTTACTTAAGTTTCTTATTTGGCTGTATCTCACAAATATGTCCATAACTCATTGTTTGTATGTTTGTATCACTGGATTTTAAGATGGGAATCTAAAGAACAATCTCATGTCCAGAGACAATTTCAGATCTCTTTGACTAATGGTTCCCAAACCGTGGGCAGGTGTTTGTTTGAAGGACCAGAGAAAGTGCATGAAAACTCCTTGCCCTTATGCTGTAGAAAGCAGGGAAACAAAGGGCTGACAGTTGCCCAAAAATCGTGGCAAGAGATAAAATGGTTGAGGCAGTTGCATGGGCAAGGGAGTAAACCACTGTTGGAAGCAGAGAGAAAATACTTAGGATGCAAGATACTGAGGTAGAAAAAAATTAAGACAATGGTGGATCTACCACTCCTAGGGAACAGGCTTTAATCTCTGATCTTCTCTGCATGAGAAGAAATTAGGAGATTTCAGAATTAGACAAAATATACTCTCATTTACAGAGAACAATTAAATAACAAGTTTGATTCTAAGGGCTTTTTCTGGAGTGTATAGATTTTTATCCAGGTTAAAAATGATACAATTGCCCAAACAAAGACAGAAAGTGCAAATATGACAGGCCATGGAATTTGGAATATTATGGAATCGTGCCCAAAAACTGCCTACTAAAACATCTGCCTCCTTTGTATAAATGTGTTTTCAGCTTCAACTTTCATCTGAAGTTTTCAGTGGTGAACACAATTGTAAGGCTATGAAACAGTTTCTAAAGCCATTCCCTGCTTCATTGCATCTCTCTTCCTAGGTTTTGTTTGAAAATTTGTCACTCCTGGAGATTGTCTGAGAGTAGAACTTTTAAAATCCAGGAGATATTTTTCAGCAATTGCTGTGGAGAGGTATTCTCGTGGGTTTTTTTGAAAGAGGGTGTGGGTGTGGAGGAAGAACCCTAAATTTACCCATAGCAACAGTAAAGGGGGTGTGAAGCTTGCAAATTTTTCTGGTTTTTATAGAGGACTCAAGTCTTTGTTCGGTCTGATTAAACAGTGTTGTTACTGGAAGGTTTGAGAATCTCCTGAAAACATCAGCAGGGTGCAAACATCCAGTTAGAGCATTACACACCCTTATTCTGAAATCAATGTGGGGTGAAACCTGGCAGTTAGATTTCAAAGCCTTCTTTCCATTTTGCTTGAAATAAATTCAGGAAATTACTAGGAAATACTAGGAAATTACATGTCACTATTTGAACACTTTTATGGTAAAAACAGTGTTTTCTAACGTCTGTTTGGAATTTCCCACATTCCAACTTGTGTCCATTTCCCTCGTCTTATCACCATGTACCTCCAAGAAAAGTGTCTCCATCTTCTTTAAACCCTGTGATCAGATAGTTGCAGACAGCAAATAAGGTCGCTTCTTCCCTTTTATTCTCCAGGCTGGACAGACCCAGCTGTCTCAGCTTCTCCTTGTACACCACTTCCCCCAGCCCTGTACCAACTTTGTGTCCCCCCACTAAACTTGAGGTCATATGTCAATATCCTTCTTATACTGGGGATCCCAAAAGTGGACAGTAATCCAGATATGGTCTTATAAGAGTCAAATAGAGGGAAAGGATTTCTCTGGACCAAGATGCTGCTGACTTTCTTTGCCCCAAAGACACAGTGGTCCTTCATGTACAACCTGCTGTCTGCTATGACCGACCCCTGGATGCTTTTCCGCAGAGCTGTTTCATAACAGTCACCCACCAGTCTGCATCATTGCATAACAATATTCTATCCAAGATAGACCTTGCGGTTATTCTTGCTGAACCTCATCAGCTTTTTGTCAGCCCATTTCTTCAGCCTGTTCGTGTTATTCCGGTCCCTTTGAATTGCGGTCCTGCCCACCAGGATATGATCTGCTACAACCAATTTGGTGTTGCCTGCAAACTTGCCAAGAGTACACTCCATCCCATCACCCAGATCATTAATAAAGACACTAAATATGCCCCCAGTACTGATCCCTTAGGGATGTCTCTAGTTACCGACAGCCACCTGGACTTTGCATCACTGATCACAACTCTTGGAGCCTGACAATCCAGCCAATTTTTCACCCCACTGATCTAGCTCATCTGGATTTCTCACCAGTGATGATGATTAGGAGACTACAGGAGACTGTGTGACAGGCCTTATGGAAATCAAGGCATTCAGCATCCCTCTCCCTCCCTTCGTCCACAATGTCAAGCACCTCATCATAGAAAGCCATGAAGTTGGGCAGGCATCATCTTCCCTTGGAAAAGCCATGCTGGTTCCCTCTAGTCACCTTCTTGTCCTTTATGTGTTTTGAAGTGGCTTCTAAGAACATTTGCTCCACAGCCTTCCCAAGGACTGAGATTATGATGGCCAGATGCAAGTTCCCTGGGTCCTTCTTAGCCTTTTTGGGGTTGGTGAAACATCTGCCTTTTTCCAGGCATGAGGACTCTTCCCCAGTTGCCATAAACTTTCAAAGGTGACAGAAATTAGCCCCTCAATTACATCAGCCAGCTCCTTTAGCAACCTCGGATGCTCCCTATCTGGTCTGATGGTCTCATGCACATCTAGTTAGATGAAATGATTCCCAGCTCTCTTTCCTGTGGGTACTGCTTCATACCCACAGACTATATTAGGAGTCTTAGAAATCTGGGAGGCCTAGGGACAAGTCTTACATGTGAAATATGAGCTACAAAATTAATCTTTTTCCCTATAACTTGTCTGTAGGTCCCTTAACCCACTCAGCACACTGTCTTTGGCCTTTCTTATACCAACGTACATACAGAAACTGCTGATTTTTACCTTCATTGCTAGTTTTAACTCCAGCTGACCTTTGGCTTTGGCCTGACTGCATTCCTACTCATGTAGCTCATGCAGACATGGCATGTGTAAGCTTACCATTTTGCCATTTAGCATTTATAATTTTTGCTGTTTATATTACCAGTGCTATCAAGCCAAATTAATCTCCAGAAATAGAAGAAAAAAGCCTGCTGTGATTCATTTAATTCAGGGATGGTTAAATGGCAGCCCATTTAAAACTGTAAATTAGTTTTATTGGTTTTAGCCTTGCCTCCTCCACCTTCAGGAACTGAATCTATTCATCAGCCAAGTCATAGAGAGGGCTTTTCTCTGTAGGATCAACGGCAAGGAGTAATGTACAGATCCTAGCTGGTGTTGTCAGAGTGCTTTAATTTACATGAGATGTTGTGAGAAGTGTGGCTTTACTGATTTGGCCCCTGAACCACCCAGGTAAAGCCTGAAGTGGACCTGAGCATACAGAAGATGACCACCTTTAACAAAATCCATCTTGTGGGCTGCAGTCCATAATCCAGTGACCTTTGCAGTCTGGTCCTTAGTCAGTCAAACAAAGAATTTTTACGCATTGTGGTGGAAGTCCTTCTTTGAAACAGCTCAGTAAAGTCTTAGAAAGAGAGAGGGATTGACGTGCTCTCTCTCAGAGGGAGTGAGCAGCTTGACAGAACAAGGAACTGGCTCGGAATAGCAGATGAAAGGATATTACGATGTGTCAGTAAGGCAAAGGAGACCCCAGGCAGCTCTGATTTAGGCTCAGCTGTTAATCAAAAATTCTGGGGGAAATCCAAGCCTCCAGAGCTTGAACAGAAATAGAAAAGGCTGTTTCATATTATACAAGCACATAAAGCTGTGCTAAAGGGGAAACCCAACCGGAAAAGGGCTTTTCTCCCTATCCAGCTTGTAGCTTGTGCTGGAGCAGTAAGAGGCACAGAGTGACGGGCAGTATTCTGGAGTAGCTTACATATTAACCTACGGTGTGAGTATAGAGGCAGAAGTACTCCGTGGGTATTCTGCTTGAAAATCCCTTTACATGATAGTAACTTTCTAATGACTTTCCATCAGTCCTGCTCAGACTACTTGTCACTTAAGACCCCTCAATATCCATAGGCCTCATCCAAAACCCATCAAAGATAATGTAAAGATTCTCTTTGACTTTAATAGGCTTTGAATAAGCCTATAAAACAACCTGACATCTGCAGTACGTACTCAGGCCTTAATCACCCTTTTTCCCTAAGGCTGTGGAACACCATTCCAACATCTGGGAACCTTCCCTTTCCTGGTGCTTCCCATTTGATATATGCTTTTTAACAGATTAAAAAGCATAAGCTGCAGGCCAATTGGATACTCACTCTCTGGGTTAGTTTAGGTTCTGCTGCAAATCAGAACATCAAATAACTCTTTCCAGATCTTATTCTCGTGCTAAGAAACTGGGACAGACTGTGTAGCAAGTGACAGGTAAGTTAGGTCTTTTATGGTCGAAGGGAGCAGTATTGGGTGTTCCAGAGAACAGAGAAAGAAAGGGAGACCTAAATATTATCTTTCAGAGGGTAATTGCAGTTTATCTGCTCGAGCAAATAAGAAAAGAAGGTCTGTTGCTGAGTCAATGCACCTGACACCAACAAAACGGCTGAGATAGTTTGCCTAGCATAAACACTGCGTGTCATTTTGGGCTTTCGTCCTTTTTACTCTGCACTCCAGCAACTCTGAGAATAGGAAACCACCACTTTTATCCACAAAAGCCCGACCACACATGCTCGCAGCAGGAATTTTGCAGGGTTTGTCTTTCAGGGAAGCGGCACACGCTGCCTTCTTAACAGCAGTGGTGAAAGGGAAAAGGAAGGAGTCTAAACCATTTGGACAAGCCCGGGCTGAATCTCACAGACTGAAAGTGACCGTTGAAACATAAAATGTCCACTTGGACAAAAAGATGGGAGGCTGAGGGTGTTGTCAGGAGCAGCAACGAGGGGGGAAAAGAGGGAGATGCAAAGAGAAAGAGAGTTTCCCCCAGCACAAAAACTGGAGTGGTTAAGGCTGGAGGAGAAATGAAAGATAATTGCAACATCTAAAGCTTGGGGAGAGGAGAATACCTGTATAGTCCTTTCCTTTATTAATACTGTGGTCTGCATGCTATGAACCTTTTGGTGAAGTGAGACTGGCTTGTTTTTTTGATCCAATGGTGCTCACAAGTCTTAAGCGGAAAATGGCTTACAGGTTGGAAAATGGGATCGCTATCATGAAATCATGACCAACCCCAAAATATTTGGTCCTTAAGTTTCCATTCATGGTCTGTAAGACAGCACTCAGGCCGCAGTATAAAAAGATCTGAAGTGTGGCTTACCACAAACACTCCTTGAAATCCCAACAAGCAGTCTGGCACTTTCTCTAGCTCACTTCTCATGTCTCCAAGCCACTCATCTATCTGCTGATCATGTTAGGCATGAACAGCATCCAGAACTCTCTCCATCTGGATTCTTGCATATGATTTTTAGAAAGGCTCCAACACGGACTCTGTTTCTTTTCTTTGTTTTTGTTTCTGCTTTGTTATTTTTTCCATGTCCAGATTCAGAGCTTGGATGTTACTGTGGTTGCCTTTCTCACAATGACACTCTCATAATTAATCCCTACACTTCAGAAGCATCAGTGCCTGGTTTAGGATACATCAAGATCTCAGGCTTAGAATATTTACATGCAAAACTGTGGCTGCAGTTAAGGAGGCATCATAGAAATCCCTGTCCTAAACTTCTCTGTATGCAGGGATTTGCACAGAGTGCCAAGCCAGAATCAAATGAGTTTAAGACTTAGATTTTCCCATGTTTTCTGTTACTGAAAGGTCATGGTGTTTTTTAAAGGTCTCTGCTGTTCCTGGGTTAATTTCTTCTTCTGCAGCAACCTGTAGGGAAGTCATAATGCAGTGTTTACGATGACATCCCCTTCGTGCTGTGGAAAGAATTTTAATGTGGTGAATTCCACCTTATGACTGGAGAGATGAGCTTGAACTGGAATCTCACAATCACCCAACCCCAAACTAGGTGGAATTTGAATCCCCAGCTGAACTTACATTTTAGGAGCCAAAACTCTGTTTTCATCCCCCATCTTCCAGCCTTTGAAGAAGTTTAGATCTGGGATTCTCTGGCTCAAATGCCTGTCTAGTGGTGGCTTCAATGCCAGAACAAATGGGAAGGAGAAGGCAGGAAACATGGAGATAAATAGAACCCCTAAATGGAAAAAGTGGTAAGAAAATCTATGAAATAATAATAAACAATGAAGAAACTAGTTTTCTATCTGTCCAATCTGTCCAAGCACCTTCCTCTGCAAAATTCACTAGTAAAGAATTTGCCTGCCATGTAGACTGTTATTTTACCTACCCTCTTGGGTCATTCTTAGTGACATAGCTTTTAACACCTCACCATACCATTTTTAGGCTCAAAAAGCCACCACTTGAGGTAAGGACAGGCTGAAACATCTCCTCTTTGCAAATGGGAAAACCACAGTGTGTGGAAATTAAACAGCAGATCTAAGGTCACACTAGAAGACTGTTGCAGAGGAGGGACTCGCTTTGCCCGTCTGTCTGTACAGATGTCTGAATGATGATGCTAACCTTTATTGCTAAATGCTTTTCATACGGTAGGCCCAATGTTGGCCTCAAGAGGGACAGGTGACCTGGTTGCAGTTCTTTCATTTTAGGAGCCACTTGGTAGTGTTCGGATTGCCTAGTAACGTTCATCATCCAGAATCTGGTGGTTTGGGGTTTTTTTTAGAAAAATGTACTTAGCAAGACCCAGCAGATCAATGAATAATGCACCTACACTAACATTCTTCTGGGTACTTCTCCACATCTCTTCTTGCAGTCTTCGATTAAAGTCCATGGTCAAGTTCTTTACTTAATCATTACTGCAGAAAATACTGGCCTGATTTATATTAGATTTTAACACTGTTGAAGAAAAGATAGCTTGACACACACAGGGAAAGTAGACATTGCCTCTCACCATAAGAAGTACCTAGCAGTCCTGAGAGCTAGTCAAGTCCATCATGGAGAATTATAGTGTACCACACTGAGAGAGAAAATATTTTTTCTGACTTGAGGTAGTTAAAGGTTGACTTTTACACCTTGAGGACTGAAACTCCATAGTCATAATAATTTGTTCCCTTTCTTTTTGGTTCTTTGGTAGCTGCTTATCCTCAGTAATATACTGTGCCTCTGAGGTCCCCAAGGATGTGTGTTCTATTTAACAGCAAAAGGTTTCTTTTCATATTCAATGGATGTCATTTTGTCCCTGTATTCTGAGAACTGATCGACATTATTTTTGCCCATTTAGTTTTTGACTGTGCACATGTGTACCTACCCTATCTTTACAGACCTTCTCCTTAGACCAGCCTCTCTCATAGTCCACCCAGAAGCTGGTCCTGGATCCTTCGTCTCACCTGTTGCCTTCTGCTCAGAGGCATGCACGTGCACACAGACAGACAGACAGACAGACACAAGGGATTCCCTGATACCTAGCTCCTCGAGATGCCTCCTCCTGCTCCACTCAGAGACACACGCACACCTGGCTCTCAGGCCACTTCACCCACTCACTGCCTAGTCCAGCTTGTGATATTCACTAGCCATTGCACACTGGCATGCACACCCTGACTTGCTGCGCTTGCCAGAACCATGGATACACAGGCCCTCTGACCCAGGCCCTCGACCCATGGTCTCCTCTCAGGGGTTGCCACTTCGACCTTCTTACACACACATGCACACAGAATAGAGATCCTGTCACCCAGAAGTAGCGTATATTTGGAAGACAGGACAGACTGGGCTGATGAGGCAGGGGGCATGGCCAGACATGTGTACTGACAAGAAACAGTTTACACATCATCAGCCCCTTTTGTCCCTGGTTTCCACACTTCTTCCTTCCCAAACCACCTTGATCTCTCCCTTTCCCAGCTTTCATTTCCTCCACTAAACATCCCATAGTAAACTTTGTACAATGCCAAAATGCACTCCCCCTACAACCTGTCAAGTGTCCCATACCCCGGGGCTGTAACACTCTCAGTCTGTGTGGTGACCCAGCGAGATGTTCCTGGTAATTCATTTTCATGGGTGCCACTGGTGGACCATGGGGCTGATGCTCCCCTGTGGCAGCCCTGGGAGGGGCTCATTTCTCTGACTAGGTTTTTTGGGTGCCCCCACTTGCTGTTGTGCCTTTCTGCTCCTTCAAGTATGTGGAGATGAGCCTCTGATGGGCTGATGACCCCTGGGATAGTGGCCGTATCAGGGCATTGGCTAGGTTCCCCTACCTGCCTTTGCCTCATTGTGTGCCTCCGTGTGTGTGGAGATGAGCTTTTACCACAGCAGCCAACAACGGGAATAAAACATTTCCAGTGTTACATCTCACTTTCAAGGAGACAATGGCTCTAACGTGTGATACTCTTCTGGGACTTCAGACCTTGGTCTGTCTTTCAAGCAACTTTGTCTCTTTGCCCAGTGTTATGGAGGCCATGGTACTGTACGTCGCTAAACTGCTGATAACTGGTGCCAGGGGAAGGCCATTACGGAGAGACACGGCACCGTCTCTCCTCTGATGTTTCTCTCCTAAACCCAAATGATGGCTCCCCAGCCCCGACGTTATCAGCAGTGTTATTCCATGTCTCTGAATTCATTAATCACAACACGGTGATACAGCTGGGACAGGGCAAAGTGTACAGTGTTTGCACTTCACTTGTTTCCCTGAGTGTATGTGCTGCTTCAAGGTCAAAGACATACGTCCAGGTCCTTGTTCTAACAGCACTGCACAACTCTCTCCCAATGAAAACACGTTTTGGTATACATTTTTGTTTTACCCCATCTAAATCTTTTGCTTGGCTGGAATGGGGCACTGGGACCCTGTTCTTTACCTCAAATTACACTCTCCCAATGTGCCAGCACTGTAGTGTAGTTTTCTAATTCCTGGATACTAAAGATGGTTAAAAGAGGGGTTAATTTTCCATCATGCTCATATTGCAATGACTTTCATGTTGCTTCAACTTTAAATTTTTCCTTTCCCTGTTTTGTTTTTCTAAAAGATGTAATTCGTATAGGACTCGAGTGACCTTTTCTTAATTAGGATTTTTTTTTTTCTGTAAAATATCACACACATTTCTAGTTTATTCAACTGTTTTTAGAAAAGTAGGTGATATATTCTGGTGTCCCTGGCATGTTACATAAGTTTCAGATCTGAGCACAAAGACTCCATTTTGCAAAAATAAATGCATTCTCTTTCAACTCACGTCTGTAGGCTATCCCAAATGTACGGTACTATGTTTACTGTGCACTAATATAATATGTAGCTGTGCAACCCATGAACGTCTTAATAAAGCATTAATGCTCAACACACATAGTCGATGCATCGATTAACTTCATTAGAGTTGGCCCCTCGAATGATTGTGACTGCTTCCTTGTACAGAATGTTCCTTGCCTGCCTTTGGCAAGGGAGGCCAGCCAGAGGAACTTGCTGTTTATTTTTGAACCAATGTAAAAGTAGACCAGGAGCAGACACCTCCTGCTGCAGGCTAGACCTGACAAAGAGGTCATCTTTGTTGCACATGGCTAAGGAATCGCATCCCCTGCTGAAGATCGGGGCTATTTTTAGAAACAGGGTAGAACTCTTCATTCTTGAAATTGTTTTAATTTCCATCTGAAGAGTCAGACTGCATGGCTAGGGGGAAAAAAGAAAAAAAAAAAAAAAAGCCTAGTAAGCTGCAGGGCCAGTGTGAGCTGCAAGTCTGTGTAAAAAGAAACCTGATGAAATTGCTTCTTGTGGTGCTGACAGAATTTTGTCCTGGCAGCACTGATGTGCTAATCACTATAGGCTGACAAAGAGCCATTGCCCAAGAGCAGCCCGTAATGATCATGTAAATTTTACTTAAGTATATATGATTACAAGAAATTGCCCAGAATTTTAACAGACATTGTGCTGCCCTGTTTATAGAACAGTATAGATTTACTGGCTCCATTTTTCTACTGTAAATGAAAGCCTGAGGGCTTGGGAGGGGGAGGTGGAGGAAAGGAAACGTTTTGGCTTCACGGTATATAACTGCCTACAGAATAATTTTAATGTACATTAAAACCTCGTTCAGGTCTGCCACAGATATGGTGAGTTTAAACAATCCATTGGGGCACCTTCCCCATCTAACTCTTCTACTCTCTTAGTCCGCAGACTGCACTTCAGAGAATGGCCATATCTCTTCTGGAGACACAAGAACTCTGGTCCTGTTTTACACAACACATAAACTGAGTTTTTCAGAGGTTTCAAAAACCACATGGGAAAATTCTAAACTACTCTGACTCTTACATAGTCCAGGCTGCAGGGTCTCACCCAGAAATTTCTGCTTCAAGCCCAGAGCTCCCACTGACTGGGCACAATAATCCCAATGGATGATTTGTCACCCTGTTAAAAAGGCAAACTCCCAGCCTGGATTATGTCTCACTGCAGCTTCTAGTCACTGAATCTTATTTGCATCTTCTTCTGATAGATTAGAAAGCTATTTGTTATCTGAAATTACTTTCGGACTGTGGTATTTCTAAACCAGTCTCACACTGTGGGACACGTATTTGTAATCTCAGGTCGTTCTCCCAGCTCTTTCTAAACACTTTCCAGTTTTTCTACATTCTTTTGCCAGAGTAGGCAACAAACTGGATAGATGACTCCCCAAAAGCTCTCCCCAGTGCCAGATAGAGGGGTAATATTCCTTTTCTTTTTCTACTCAGTCTCCTTCTTTTGTAATCAACAATTATGTCTACAAAGACAGTCTCAACATCTCACCAGAACTCACAAATGGTCATTTTCTAGAATTCTCATGTTTTTCAGAGCTATTAATTTGTAGTACTCACTTGTTTTAAAGGCATGATCTCCAGTCTTCCTTCGCGAGTTTTAAAATGCACATGTCTTAAGTAAGTCCACTTTACCATATGATCTGTGTTAATTTGTATCCAGGTTGATGTAATCTCTTTCTGATATCACTTGTAGTTCCAATAGCTTTTAACGTACATTTTTTAATTTTGCTGCCAATCTTTGAGATCTCAGATAAAGACACTGGGTAGCATTCAGCCAGGGAAAAGAGCCTATGGGATACCAGTAGAAACAGTACTGTCTGATCATCCTCTGTTTTACAAAATATGCTGTAATTTGCTAACCTTTGATATATTTAACATGAGCTATACTCATATTCTCTTTGCTAGCATTATTTATCAATTTTTCAGATAAAAAAACTATTCACACAGGAATGCATCAAATGCTTTATAGAGTGCTAAAAATATGTCTATACAACTACGTCTAACCATCAACTCTGTAGTCTTGAAAAGAAAGAAAATAATCAGTAAGCAAACATTAGCCTTTTATGACAGCATATCTTTCATCTTGATGTTACAATTTCTTCGTTCCTTTTGGATAGTGTTGCATAGCAGTCTGTCTGTGATTTTGCCTAAAACCGGTGTCAGGCTTATCTTGTACTTGCCCTGATTCCCCCAACTGAATTCTTAACTATTATCAGTGGTTGTTTCTTATCACACCTCTAGAATTTCTCCATGTTTTAGTCTTTCTTAAAAATCAACATTACTAATGCTTCTGAGATCTCCTTGGACAATTATTTTAATATTCTTAGGTGCAAATTATCTGTTCCTGCAAGTAAAAAAAAATATGGTCTGTTTTAATCGCCACAGTTTAATGTTTGCTGTCTAAAGAAATGGCACATACTATATTTTCATTGAAAAAGAGAACTACGTGAGCCTGTTGCTTTTCTAATGAAGAAAAACCAGGTGCATAGTATGTATTGTACACAGCTGCTTTTTCTTCACCAGGCTTGACAATTTACCAGACCCATTCAGCATTAGAACATTTGTTTCATCTCTGAGTGACCCACAATGCTGTAGACCAAATAACTGGGTTTATTTTCTCCAAATGACCCCGTAATAGAGTAGAAAGTGCCTTCATATAGTCATATGAGAGTGCTATGCTGAATTATCTGGAGGTAGATGGGATCTGGGAGACAGCCAGGACAGAAACAGCAGACAGAAGAGATGAGCTGGGGCTGAAGTATGCTGCAAAGGAAATAGCAGTTACCATCAAAGTAACCTATGGAGAGGTATTAAAGAAAGAATGGAAGGTCAGAGTCTGAAGGAGCTCTGGGCTGGGCTATCCTTGCATAGCCTGGAGGGAGATGATCCTCATCAGCAGGACCGAATCACTTTATGACTTTAATTTGACATCTCAGCCATCTCTTTCACAGGCACAAGATTGACCTAGTTAAAAATAAAATCCAGACAATCTATATGCCATCATCTACTATTTTAAGCAGGGTTCCTGTTTTGTCTTTGCCCAATGATGTGAGCTCAACTTTTGCACTGCCAGAAGGGAATCCCGAGGCTGAGGAATGTTTTGGGGCCAACAGCTTGACCGGTGAGTTCATCAGAGGCAGCGCGGATAGGCCAATGGCTCCCAGTGCTGCTCACGTGCAAGAACCTGCACGAGCCCAGCAGACCAGTTAAGAAAGGAAGTAAAAAAATGTAAGCAATGTTAAAAGTAGGCAGAAAGAGCTCTGTTGGAGAATAGGTTTCTTGCAAAACAAACAACTAGTAGCAAAGAACAGTGTGATTATTCTACAGTTACACACTCGTTGTGGAAGAAGTATGATTTTTTCAGTTCTTCCTAGAATTTAAACTGGAAGAATCACTTTCTTCCTCAGCGCATTTCTGCAGAAGTTTCCTCAAAGGTTAATTTAATATTAGATCCCTACAAAAGCACGCCGACTTTCAAGGCAGGAATGAGAGTCCTGGTGTCACAGGATAGAAATTGTTTTCTGATGTTGCAAGAGTTAGGCTTTTGCATCGCAGGTACTATTATCAGTTAGGTTTGTCATTTGCTTTATGTCTGTAAACTTTCTTATTCTTTTGCTACATGTGCACACGTGTGCTGGTACATGAAGCTTGTATACTCATAGCCTGGTTCTTCTGTGTTTTTATTTTAGTAAATTATTTAAAGGTAGCCCTCAGAAATATCCAGGTGCTGTTGTGCTAGACATTAAACAGTATAATGGTGAAATATTCTTTCTTTAATCACACAGCTGAAAAATGAATCTGAAGTGAAAAATGTCCTGAATGGATATCTTGAAAAAGATGATGTTGGGTGAAAGCCAACCTGAGGATAAAAGAAACTGTTGGAAAGTGAAAGGAAATTAGAGGCAACTGCTTCCTTTCATTTGCCTAAAAGAACTCTTTTACATTAGGCAGCAGAAGCAGTTGGACGCTGATGTCCTGGCAAAAGGATGCAACACCTCATCTATTTTCAAGTTTTGTTGTTCTTTCTCTGTATTGACAAGTGACAAACAGGAATTTCTGGAGAAGGAAAAGATTCTACGACACAGTGTCTTTTCAAGGAAGATTCTGATTTTACTTCATGTTTACCAGTTTCCTTCATTAGCTGACTGAAGAAGAAATACAACTGACTCAAAAGTTTTTATTTTTATGAGAATTTTAAGTGTACGTGAATTCAAGAAATTATATTTATGTATAGGAAAATGTCTCCTGCAATACTTTAAGGTTTTTGGAAGCTCCTTCATGATCTTTTTTTTTTTGCAAATCTCAGGCAATATGTACAGATGAACATGTGATTGGAACGAATCAGAGAAAAGAAACAGGAAGATGCCTTAAATGCTTTATCTATGTC